>NW_026733139.1:230000-266614 GCF_028476545.2 Physella acuta
AACATGGACGTTGTCACATAGATATTGTCACAGAGACTTGGAAGTTGTCACATAGGTATTGTCACAGAGACTTGGGCGTTGTCACATAGGTATTGTCACAGAAACATGGACGTTGTCACATAGATATTGTCACAGAGACTTGGAAGTTGTCACATAGGTATTGTCACAGAGACTTGGGCGTTGTCACATAGATATTGTCACATAGACATGGACGTTGTCACATAGATATTGTCACAGAGACATGGACGTTGTCACATAGATATTGTCACAGAAACATGGACGTTGTCACATAGATATTGTCACAGATACATGAACTTTGTCACAAAGACATGAACTTTTCTCACTTAGATACGCATGTTGGTTGTTTCAGTATATTACCTGAATAATCCATTAAATCTTGTTGTAACTTATGCGCTTGCTTCTGGAGTTGATTAAACGAAATGGCCATGTTGCTGTTGATGGTACACTCGTTGGACTGTGGTGTAAATGGTAACAGGAAATATTTTAGGCTACACTCGTTGGACTGTGGTGTAAATGGCAACAGGAAATATTTTAGGCTACACTGGGAGTAAATGGCAACAGGAAATATTTTAGGGTAGACTCTTTTGACTGTGGTGTAAATGGCAACAGGAAATATTTTAGGGTACACTCGTTGGACTGTGGTGTAAATGGCAACAGGAAATATTTTTGGGTTCACTCGTTGGACTGTGGTGTAAATGGCAACAGGAAATATTTTAGGGTACACTCGTTGGACTGTTGAGTAAATGGCAACAGGAAATATTTTAGGGTACACTCGTTGGACTGTGGTGTAAATGGCAACAGGAAATATTTTAGGGTTCACTCGTTGGACTGTGGTGTAAATGGCAACAGGAAATATTTTAGGGTACACTCGTTGGACTGTTGAGTAAATGGCAACAGGAAATATTTTAGGGTACACTCGTTGGACTGTGGAGTAACAGGAAATATTTTAGGCTACACTCGTTGGACTGTGGAGTAAATGGCAACAGGAAATATTTTAGGGTACACTCGTTGGACTGTGGTGTAAATGGCAACAGGAAATATTTTAGGGTACACTCGTTGGACTGTGGTGTAAATGGCAACAGGAAGTATTTTAGGGTACACTCGTTGGACTGTGGTGTAAATGGCAACAGGAAGTATTTTAGGGTACACTCGTTGGTCTGTGGTGTAAATGGCAACAGGAAATATTTTAGGGTACACTCGTTGGACTGTGGAGTAAATGGCAACAGGAAAACTTTTAGGGTACACTCGTTGGACTGTGGTGTAAATGGCAACAGGAAATATTTTAGGGTACACTCGTTGGTCTGTGGTGTAAATGGCAACAGGAAATATTTTAGGGTACACTCGTTGGTCTGTGGTGTAAATGGCAACAGGAAATATTTTAGGGTACACTCGTTGGACTGTGGAGTAAATGGCAACAGGAAATATTTTAGGCTACACTCGTTGGACTGTGGTGTAAATGGCAACAGGAAATAATTTAGGGTACACTCGTTGGTCTGTGGTGTAAATGGCAACAGGAAATATTTTAGGGTACACTCGTTGGACTGTGGTGTAAATGGCAACAGGAAATATTTTAGGCTACACTCGTTGGACTGTGGTGTAAATGGTAACAGGAAATATTTTAGGCTACACTCGTTGGACTGTGGTGTAAATGGTAACAGGAAATATTTTAGGCTACACTGGGAGTAAATGGCAACAGCAAATATTTTAGGGTAGACTCTTTTGACTGTGGTGTAAATGGCAACATGAAATATTTTAGGGTACACTCGTTGGACTGTGGTGTAAATGGCAACAGGAAATATTTTAGGGTACACTCGTTGGACTGTTGAGTAAATGGCAACAGGAAATATTTTAGGGTACACTCGTTGGACTGTGGAGCAACAGGAAATATTTTAGGGTACACTCGTTGGACTGTGGAGCAACAGGAAATATTTTAGGGTACACTCGTTGGGCTGTGGAGTAAATGGCAACAGGAAATATTTTAGGGTACCTTCTTTGTTGAGAAATGGGTTACAAAATATATTTTAGGGTACCTTCTATGTTGAGCAATGGGTTACAAAATATAATTTTAGGGTACCTTCTTTGTTGAGAAATGGGTTACTAAATATATTTTAGGGTACCTTCTTTGTGGAGCAATGGGTTACAAAATATATTTTAGTGTACATTCTTTGTGTAGGAATGGGTTATAAAATATATTTTAGGGTGCCTTCTTTGTTGAGAAACGGGTTACAAAATATATTTTAGGGTACCTTCTTTATTGAGAAATGGGTTACAAAATATATTTTATGGTGCCTTTTAAGCAAATGATAGAAACCGACTGATATCCGATAACCCCAAAGAGAGGGGATTCTTAATGGTGTTTAGGTATTTTTCTAAATGTGTAAACATCCATTTGAAGAATGTGATTTTACAAACGTTATTGTTTGCATTGTGTATCACTTTTGTCAATTTTTACTGTATTTGATATTGTCAATAATTTAGATAAAGGTAATGACAACTTAAAACCACAGTTGTGTTCGCAAGATATTCACGAAGATATTGAATAGTGATGATAATTATGGAAGAAAACTATCATCAGATATGTAAGTAAGTATGTGGCAAGTTAAATATATTTAAAATATTTTTAAAAAAAATTAAATCCGAGAATAAATTAATAAAGTAAGTATCAAAGCAGTCGAATAGAACATTTGTAAAAATTAATGAAAAAAAAACCTTAGTTTTTTTTTTCAATCAGTTAAGTGTTAACTAATTGTGACATTATTTCTTATATTTGTTAGTAGCTTTTTAAAAACTCGTGTAGCTTCAACTGTAATTTTGCAGAAATGTTATAGAATATGCTATTTCCTATTTAGCTAATCCGACATGATAAGCAAAACTTCTGCCCTGAATTGGCAGGTCTTGTTACAGGCTTTCTAGATCTATACCTTAAATCTAAAAACTATTAGAGCAGAATTATCTTTAAGGAGTGGTCATAAACATGTAATTATGTTGTTTAGTAGGTCCTCATCTAGGGTTATGCTTTCTGCACGTTCATAGTCGGCACTTTTTGGTGCTTCATGGTTGTATTGTGTAATTAATTTTTGCACGATTACAATACTTATTTTATACTTCGTATACGAGAAAGTAAAAATGCGATCCAAAGTACGCGCCGGTATATGCACCAATCACAGAATCGCCGTCTGCACTAGAACAAGCATCAAGTGAACGGACGCATCACGATGTCAGGCGTTTTAAACATAAAAATATTTACCTGACGTAAGTAGAATAGATTGTTGTGTAACTTATACGATAGATAATATATAGCGGGTAGGCCGTTGTTTGAAATGAGAGGCTAAAAATGTTTTTATCAACACATTTCGAGGTTTAATGCACGGCATCGCTAATAGTATCCAATCTTTTATTCAATATTTTAAACATCATTAGCGGTGTTTTCAAACTTTAGTAATGGACACCAGCGAGAAAAGTCTCAAAGGTATTTGAGAGGTGTATAAATTCATTTGAAAATCTTGCACGGCGTAGTTACAATTAATATGGTTATAAAATCCTGTCTGTCTGGTTTTTTTCGGACTTTGCTAAAGATTGGATGTATTTGATGTTTTTAATATTTTCGGTAACTAAATAAAAATTAAAAAAAAAGCAAAAACAATTTGGTTTTCACGTGTAATGGCGACATAAACAATGGCCGACATAAATTTTATTGTACACATTGTAAGCTAAAAATAGAAAAAATAGGTCATGGTGTTTAAATTTGCATAGTTATTTAAAAACTTGATCTGCAAAGTTTTGTAAACAAAATAACTATCAAGTGGGGCTGTCAGAAATCGATCACGGAGTTCCTTTACAGCCAATCAATGTTTGTCTTACGAAAGTAAAACATCGGGTTATAACTTAGGCTTGATGAAAATAAATAGAAATGTAGCCTTAAACTCAACAAATTATTTTCAAGTTCTCTGGATCTGCAACTTGGATAGCATTGATTCTAAAAATATTACATTTCTGAATTAATATTAGGCTTAAGTTTTTAATAAAATTTTATCTTTTATTAGTTTTATGGTCCTAAATCTAAAAAAGCACATTTTTATTCCATGTCAACAATATTACGGAAGGAATCTCGTCAACTCGCTGGTGTCCATTAATATTATTAAATGAACGGAGGCTAGATCTAGATTCTATATACTCTTGATTGTGTGAATTTCGTTTGGCTGTAATAAAGATTTGAGTTCAAATAAGAATGACTAAAAGTGTGATTTTCAGAAAAATAAATAGCCGTTTTTTTTAAGTCAATAATAAAATGGTCTCACTAAAACACTACAGTTATAAAATATTACACTTCCAGGCTATTTATCTGTTGATTTCAACAGTACACTTTTAATAATATATCCAGGCTATATATTCATGCATTCTATTACTACACTTATAATATATTTAGGCTATACATTCCTGTATTGCAGCAATACTTATAATATTTCCAGGCTTTTCATGTATTACATCTAAAATATATACAGGCTATATATTCGTGTATTTCAGCAATACGTATAAAACATCCAAGGTATATATTCGTACATTTCAGCAATGCTTATAAAACATCCAAGGTATATATTCGTGCATTTCAGCAATGCTTATAAAACATCCAAGGTATATATTCGTGCATTTCAGCAATGCTTATAAAACATCCAAGGTATATATTCGTGCATTTCAGCAATACTTATAAAACATCCAAGGTATATATTCGTGCATTTCAGCAATGCTTATAAAACATCCAAGGTATATATTCTTGCATTTCAGCAATACTCATAAAACATCCAAGGTATATATTCGTGCATTTCAGCCATACTTATAAAACATCCAAGGTATATATTCTTGCATTTCAGCAATACTTATAAAACATCCAAGGTATATATTCGATTCGTGCATTTCAGCAATGCTTATAAAACATCCAAGGTATATATTCGTGCATTTCAGCCATACTTATAAAACATCCAAGGTATATATTCTTGCATTTCAGCAATACTTATAAAACATCCAAGGTATATATTCGATTCGTGCATTTCAGCAATACTTATAAAACATCCAAGGTATATACTCGTGCATTTCAGCAATACTTATAAAACATCCAAGGTATATATTCGTGCATTTCAGCAATGCTTATAAAACATCCAAGGTATATATTCGTGCATTTCAGCAATACTCATAAAACATCCAAGGTATATATTCGTGCATTTCAGCAATACTTATAAAACATCCAAGGTATATATTCGTGCACTTCAGCAATACTTATAAAACATCCAAGGTATATATTCGTGCATTTCAGCAATACTTATAAAACATCCAACGTATATATTCGTGCATTTCAGCAATGCTTATAAAACATCCAAGGTATATATTCGTGCATTACAGCAATACTTATAAAACATCCAAGGTATATATTCGTGCATTTCAGCAATACTCATAAAACATCCAAGGTATATATTCGTGCACTTCAGCAATACTTATAAAACATCCAAGGTATATATTCGTGCATTTCAGCAATACTTATAAAACATCCAAGGTATATATTCGTGCACTTCAGCAATACTTATAAAACATCCAAGGTATATATTCGTGCATTTCAGCAATACTTATAAAACATCCAACGTATATATTCGTGCATTTCAGCAATGCTTATAAAACATCCAAGGTATATATTCGTGCATTACAGCAATACTTATAAAACATCCAAGGTATATATTCGTGCATTTCAGCAATACTCATAAAACATCCAAGGTATATATTCGTGCATTTCAGCAATACTTATAAAACATCCAAGGTATATATTCGTGCACTTCAGCAATACTTATAAAACATCCAAGGTATATATTCGTGCATTTCAGCAATACTTATAAAACATCCAACGTATATATTCGTGCATTTCAGCAATGCTTATAAAACATCCAAGGTATATATTCGTGCATTCCAGCAATACTTATAAAACATCCAAGGTATATATTCTTGCATTTCAGCAATACTTTTAAAACATCCAAGGTATATATTCGTGCATTTCAGCAATGCTTATAAAACATCCAAGGTATATATTTTTGCATTTCAGCAATACTTATAAAACATCCAAAGTATATATTCGTGCATTTCAGCAATACTTTTAAAACATCCTAAGTATATATTCTTGCATTTCAGCAATACTTATAAAACATCCAAGGTATATATTTGTGCATTTCAGCAGTACTTATAAAACATCCAAGGTATATATTCGTACATTTCAGCAATACTTATAAAACATCCTAAGTATATATTCGTGCATTTCAGCAATACTTATAAAACATCCTAAGTATATATTCTTGCATTTCAGCAATACTTATAAAACATCCAAGGTATATATTTCTGTATTTCAGCACCTCACGTATAAAACATCCAAGGTATATATTTCTGTATTCAGCACCTCACGTATAAAACATCCAAGGTATATATTTCTGTATTTCAGCACCACACGTATAAAACATCCAAATGGCAATAACATTTAAACAGCTACAAAAACAGGCATCCAAGCTGCACCATGACCTCCAGAGATTCTCAGGTACGGTCGTAAGATTTACCCGACAGGTGGTAAGATTTACCTGCTGACAGGTGGTAAGATTTACCTGACAGGTGGTAAGATTTACCCGACAGGTGGTAAGATTTACCTGCTGACAGGTGGTAAGATTTACCAGACAGGTGGTAAGATTTATTTGACAGGTGGTAATATTTACCTACTGACAGGTGGTAAGATTTACCCGACAGGTGGTAAGATTTACCCGACAGGTGGTAAGATTTACCTGCTGACAGGTGGTAAGATTTACCCGACACGTGGTAAGATTTACCTGCTGACAGGTGGTAAGATTTACCTGCTGACAGGTGGTAAGATTTATTCTACAGGTGGTAAGATTTATTCGACAAGTGGTAAGATTTACCCGACAGGTGGTAAGATTTAACTGCTGACACGTGGTAAGATTTATTCTACAGGTGGTAAGATTTACCCCACAGTGGTAAGATTTACCTGCTAACAGTTGGTAAGATTTATTCTACAGGTGGTAAGATTTATTCGACAGGTGGTAAGATTTATTCGACAGGTAGTAAGATTTACATAATTTTAACAGAAATTCAACATAAACTTAACGAGACATAATTTTAAAAGAAACTTGACCAGACATAATTTAACAAAAAAAAAATGTACAAGATGAGGTTTAAACAGAAATTAGACCACACATATAATTTCAACTGAAGCAAAGGTCTAATAATGAGAAGTAAAGTAGCATGAACTTGTCACTGACAGAAAGAACTCTTGTCTCTGACAGAAAGAACTTGTCTCTGGCAGAAAGAACTTGTCTCTGACAGAAAGAACTCTTGTCTCTGACAGAAAGAACTTGTCTCTGGCAGAAAGAACTTGTCACTGACAGAAAGAACTTGTCTCTGACAGAAAGAACTTGTCTCTGACAGAAAGAACTTGTCACTGACAGAAAGAACTTGTCTCTGACAGGACTGAGTGATGCCGTGGTTGAGAATGTCTTGGCTTATGCTAAGTGCCTGGCTAGACCCGGCTCGGGAGATGAGATAGACGACCTGATCTTTATAGCCCAGATGTCGAAACAGTTCAATATAACATCGCCAACACTCCTGCCGTTAATGTTTGAAGGTCAGATCATGTGTTATCGTCGGTACAATTTGGTCCAATGGTTTTTGTGTGGTCAGTTATGTTGTGTGTAGTCTTATGTGTTTGATGTTGTCGACTATGTTATGTTTGGTCCTAAGTGTTTGATGTTGTCGATTATGTTGTGTTTGGTTTTTTGTGTTTGATGTTGTCGATGATGTTGTGTTTAGTCTTATGTGTTTGATGTTGTCGGTGATGTTGTGTTTAGTCTCATGTGTTTGATGTTGTCGAAGATGTTGTGTTTAGTCTTATGTGGTGAGTTCTATTGTGTTTTGTCTTATGTGGTGAGTTCTATTGTGTTTTGTCTTATGCGGTGAGTTCTATTGTGTTTTGTCTTATTTATTGGTGTGGTTTCACAACACCTGTGACACTATGTGACGACATGACCTCCAACATTTCAGCAATCAAATACCCAAAGGCCACCTATGCAACCGTAGAACAGTTTTGTAAGTTGATATGCACATTCCTGTGTGACGATATTGAGAAAAAGATGGACTTTGTCTTTTCCGTGTATGACATCAATAGAGATGGGACCTTGTCGTTCTCCGAACTCTACTTTTTTATAAAGGTATCTTATTTCTTTTATCACAGTAGGCTACAGTGTAGTGCTGCTGACAATACTCATGTTACACGCATGTATGATAGCCAAAGAAGTTGTACTAAGACAATTTACATTCGTTCCCCTATAGCCGTGTACGATAGCTACATAATTTGAACATTCCTTCCCCTACAGCCGTGTACGATAGCTACATAATTTGAACATTCCTTCCCCTACAGCCGTGTACGATAGCTACATAATTTGAACATTCGTTACCCTACAGCCGTGTACGATAGCTACATAATTTGAACATTCCTTCCCCTACAGCCGTGTACGATAGCTACATAATTTGAACATTCATTTCCCTGAAGCCGTGTACGATAGCTACATAATTTAAACATTCCTTTTCCTATAGCCGTGTACGATAGCCACATAATTTGAACATTCCTTTCCCTATGACCGTGTACGATAGCTACATAATTTGAACATTCGTTACCCTACAGCCGTGTACGATAGCTACATAATTTGAACATTCCTTCCCCTACAGCCGTGTACGATAGCTACATAATTTGAACATTCGTTACCCTACAGCCGAGTACGATAGCTACATAATTTGAACATTCGTTACCCTACAGCCGTGTACGATAGCTACATAATTTGAACATTCCTTTCCCTACAGCCGTGTACGATAGCTACATAATTTGAACATTCGTTACCCTACAGCCGTGTACGATAGCCACATAATTTGAACATTCCTTTCCCTACAGCCGTGTACGATAGCTACATAATTTGAACATTCCTTCCCCTACAGCCGTGTACAATAGCCACAGACCTGGATGAAGATCATGAGGAATCTACAAGAGAGCTGATTGAGTTGGTGCTCAAGATTTCCGATATCGACGAGAACGGTCAGATTGAAAAAGGTGAATTCAAGTGAGTCTTACAAACTGTATTGTTTAATATTGTTAGTTGAAGTTGAATTTTTGCTTTTAGATGTAGGTGTATGAGTAGGCGTAGGTGTAGGTGTAGGTGTATGTGTAGGTTTAGGTGTAGGTCAGGTGTAGGTGTAGGTGTAGGTTTAGGTTTAGGTTTAGGTTTAGGTGTAGGTGTAGGTGTAGGTGTAGGTGTAGGTGTAGGTGTGGGTGTGGGTGTAGGTGTAGGTGTAGTTGCAGGTGTAGGTGTAGGTCAGGTGCAGGTGCCAATGCAGTTTCAAACTCGGGAAAGTGTGTGTGTGTATTTATATATAGACTTGCCATCTGTAACAGTTTCACGTGAATTATAGGCCTATATATTTTAAAATGTTGAACTTAGTTTGAGAAAAATAATTTATAAAATAGTTATTGGTCAAAACGCAATGTGCATTACTACACGCTGAACGATATTACTGACAAAGCAAAGAAATAACAATTAGCTAAAAATCAGATACATTCAACATAACACAGGCACGCTGATTAAGTGACTTAAATGATTCCGTTAAAAACTCGGCTATTCCACGGTATTCTTCTTTTTTTTATAGTGATTTATTTTTATTAGGTTTTTTTATGAAGAGATCTATAGATTTAAATGAAATAGTTCATTTCTTCATCGGTAACCATGCCATATTAAATGCACTCGCTGATTAAGAGACTTAAAATTAAGAGACTTAAAAGATTTCTTTAAAAACCCGGCTGTTCAATGGTAGTTATGTTGTTTTTAGTAGATAGTCTAAATCCAGATCTTAGCGTCTACGTCTAGTTTTTCCGTAGATCTAGTCTAGATCTAGAATCGAGATCTAGATCTATATCTAGAATTTAAATAGGTAAAGTAAAAACTTTAAAAAGTTTAGGCCGAGAAAATCGTATTGTATACATTTCATAGCGTACGTAGAATCTAGCTCTAAATCATATTTGAATGAAATAGTTCATTTCTTTATTTCATTGTAAACTCGGAAGATAGCGTCATCAGTTTCGTGCTCTTTTTTTTATAGTGTAAACAATAAGCGACGTTATTGTTAAATGCGTTCTTGTCCCAAGTATAAAAATGTTTCCGGTTGCATAATTAAAATTGTTTTTCTACATTCGGATACGCCTTTTTTTTTAAAAAATTCTTATTTAAATAAAGTTGTGGTTATACATTTAAAACATCTAACATATTATTTTCAACATAAGTCCGTATAAAGTTCTTCATATATCGATGCAGATTCTGATGTGATATCCGGCGAAAATATTTTGCGGACAGACAGAGAGAGAGAGAGAGAGAGAGAGAGAGAGAGAGAGAAGTGCGCACATGGGCTTTTATATATTAGGATAGATACACTGCAAAATATTAAGTTAATTGAACTAAGTAAATATATGTTACCAATAGCAACCGATACAATATTTTGTTGTTGTTGATGATTCCAGAGAATTAGTGCGAGCCAACTCACTGTACCTGCAGCTATTGGGTCCTTGCTTACCTAATGACAAATACCTGGAGAGGTAAGTCGTCTGTTTTGTTGTATGTGGTTTCTTTCATTCCTATCATAGTTTGTAGTTGGTGTACAGTGGGTAATTTATTTCACGAAACTTCATTCTAGTAAATACTGAACTCATTTAATTCTTGTAAATACTGAACTCATTTAATTCTTGTTAATACTGAACTCATTTAATACTTGTAAATACTGAACTCATTTAATTCTTGTTAATACTGAACTCATTTAATACTTGTAAATACTGAACTCATTTAATACTTGTTAATACTGAACTCATTTAATTCTTGTTAATACTGAACTCATTTAATACTTGTAAATACTGAACTCATTTAATGCTTGTAAATACTGAACTCATTTAATTCTTGTTAATACTGAACTCATTTAATGCTTGTAAATACTGAACTCATTTAATGCTTGTAAATACTGAACTCATTTAATTCTTGTTAATACTGAACTCATTTAATTCTTGTTAATACTGAACTCATTTATTTCTTGTTAATACTGAACTCATTTAATTCTTGTTAATACTGAACTCAATCTTGTTACTACTGAGAACTATGTGAATTTACTGTCACCCAGACGACTGCCATTGAATTTTTTCTTTCTTCTGAGAGCTTAGCAAGCTGCGAAGGGAACGCTAGTTTATTGTAAAAGCTATTAATTTTCAATGGCACGGAGTGGTCTATCGGTAGAGAGCTGGGACTGTCTCGAGTTCGAATCCGGGTTCATGTCAGTAACCGTCCCTGGGTCCACCCAACTCAGATGGGTACCTAACTCACGTTAAGGAAAGTAAAGGCGACTGGGCATAGTGCTGACCACACTATCTCTTCATTTGCCGAGGTCACTTCACTTGCCCCATAAACCGCCAGGTTTAAAAGGGAAACTACTACTTTTTATTAATTTTCAAATACCATCAAAATGCTTCTGTTAATGTCTAAATACTCTACAACACACGTTCTGATACCACCTCTCCCCTTCCCTCTACAACACACGTTCTGATATCACCTCTCCCCTTCCCTCTACAACACACGTGCTGATACCACCTCTCCCCTTCCCTCTACAACACACGTTCTGATACCACCTCTCCCCTCTACAACACACGTTCTGATACCACCTCTCCCCTTCCCTCTACAACACACGTTCTGATATCACCTCTCCCCTTCCCTCTACAACACACGTTCTGATACCACCTCTCCCCTTCCCTCTACAACACACGTTCTGATACCACCTCTCCCCTTCCCTCTACAACACACGTGCTGATATCACCTCTCCCCTTCCCTCTACAACACACGTTCTGATATCACCTCTCCCCTTCCCTCTACAACACACGTTCTGATACCACCTCTCCCCTTCCCTCTACAACACACGTTCTGATACCACCTCTCCCCTTCCCTCTACAACACACGTTCTGATATCACCTCTCCCCTTCCCTCTACAACACACGTGCTGATATCACCTCTCCCCTTCCCTCTACAACACACGTTCTGATATCACCTCTCCCCTTCCCTCTACAACACACGTTCTGATATCACCTCTCCCCTTCCCTCTACAACACACGTGCTGATACCACCTCTCCCCTTCCCTCTACAACACACGTTCTGATATCACCTCTCCCCTTCCCTCTACAACACACGTTCTGATACCACCTCTCCCCTTCCCTCTACAACACACGTGCTGATATCACCTCTCCCCTTCCCTCTACAACACACGTGCTGATATCACCTCTCCCCTTCCCTCTACAACACACGTTCTGATACCACCTCTCCCCTTCCCTCTACAACACACGTTCTGATACCACCTCTCCCCTTCCCTCTACAACACACGTGCTGATACCACCTCTCCCCTCTACAACACACGTTCTGATACCACCTCTCCCCTTCCCTCTACAACACACGTTCTGATACCACCTCTCCCCTCTACAACACACGTTCTGATACCACCTCTCCCCTTCCCTCTACAACACACGTTCTGATATCACCTCTCCCCTTCCCTCTACAACACACGTGCTGATACCACCTCTCCCCTTCCCTCTACAACACACGTTCTGATACCACCTCTCCCCTTCCCTCTACAACACACGTTCTGATATCACCTCTCCCCTTCCCTCTACAACACACGTTCTGATACCACCTCTCCCCTTCCCTCTACAACACACGTTCTGATACCACCTCTCCCCTTCCCTCTACAACACACGTTCTGATACCACCTCTCCCCTTCCCTCTACAACACACGTTCTGATATCACCTCTCCCCTTCCCTCTACAACACACGTGCTGATATCACCTCTCCCCTTCCCTCTACAACACACGTTCTGATACCACCTCTCCCCTTCCCTCTACAACACACGTTCTGATACCACCTCTCCCCTTCCCTCTACAACACACGTTCTGATACCACCTCTCCCCTTCCCTCTACAACACACGTTCTGATACCACCTCTCCCCTCTACAACACACGTTCTGATACCACCTCTCCCCTTCCCTCTACAACACACGTTCTGATATCACCTCTCCCCTTCCCTCTACAACACACGTGCTGATACCACCTCTCCCCTTCCCTCTACAACACACGTTCTGATACCACCTCTCCCCTTCCCTCTACAACACACGTTCTGATACCACCTCTCCCCTTCCCTCTACAACACACGTTCTGATATCACCTCTCCCCTTCCCTCTACAACACACGTGCTGATATCACCTCTCCCCTTCCCTCTACAACACACGTTCTGATACCACCTCTCCCCTTCCCTCTACAACACACGTTCTGATACCACCTCTCCCCTTCCCTCTACAACACACGTTCTGATACCACCTCTCCCCTTCCCTCTACAACACACGTTCTGATACCACCTCTCCCCTCTACAACACACGTTCTGATACCACCTCTCCCCTTCCCTCTACAACACACGTTCTGATATCACCTCTCCCCTTCCCCACTCTTTCCCCCCCCCCTCCTCCCTTCTATGACAACAATCGGCGTTTAAAAGTTATATAGACTTAATTATCATTGCTTAAATTGTCAAGATCAAATTAAATTGTGTCTAGATCAGCTGAAATAGTGTCTAGATCAGCTGAAATTGTGTCTAGATGAGCTGAAATTGTGTCTAGATCAGCTAAAATTGTGTCTAGATGAGCTGAAATTGTGTCTAGATGAGCTGAAATTGTGTCTAGATCAGCTGAAATTGTGTCTAGATGAGCTAAAATAGTGTCTAGATGAGCTGAAATTGTGTCTAGATGAGCTGAAATGGTGTCAAGGTGAGCTAAAATAGTGTCTAGATGAGCTAAAATTGTGTCTAGATGAGCTAAAATAGTGTCTAGATGAGCTAAAATTGTGTCTAGATGAGCTGAAATGGTGTCTAGATGAGCTAAAATTGTGTCTAGATGAGCTGAAATAGTGTCTAGATGAGCTGAAATAGTGTCTAGATCAGCTGAAATAGTGTCTAGATGAGCTGAAATTGTGTCTAGATGAGCTGAAATTGTGTCTAGATCAGCTGAAATTGGGTCTAGATCAGCTGAAATTGGGTCTAAATCAGCTGAAATTGTGTCAAGATGAGCTGAAATTGTGTCTAGATGAGCTGAAATTGTGTCAAGATGAGCTGAAATTGTGTCTAGATCAGCTGAAATTGGGTCTAGATCAGCTGAAATTGGGTCTAGATCAGCTGAAATAGTGTCTAGATGAGCTGAAATAGTGTCTAGATGAGCTAAAATTGTATCTAGATGAGCTAAAATTGTGTCTAGATGAGCTGAAATTGTGTCTAGATCAGCTGAAATAGTGTCTAGATGAGCTGAAATTGTGTCTAGATGAGCTGAAATTGTGTCTAGATCAGCTGAAATAGTGTCTAGATGAGCTGAAATTGTGTCTAGATGAGCTAAAATAGTGTCTAGATCAGCTGAAATTGTGTCTAGATGAGCTGAAATTGTGTCTAGATGAGCTGAAATGGTGTCAAGATGAGCTAAAATAGTGTCTAGATGAGCTAAAATTGTGTCTATATGAGCTAAAATAGTGTCTAGATGAGCTAAAATTGTGTCTAGATGAGCTGAAATTGTGTCTAGATGAGCTGAAATAGTGTCTAGATGAGCTGAAATAGTGTCTAGATCAGCTGAAATAGTGTCTAGATGAGCTAAAATAGTGTCTAGATGAGCTAAAATTGTGTCTAGATCAGCTAAAATTGTGTCTAGATGAGCTGAAATAGTGTCTAGATGAGCTGAAATTGTGTCAAGATGAGCTAAAATAGTGTCTAGATGAGCTAAAATTGTTTCTAGATGAGCTAAAATGGTGTCTAGATGAGCTGAAATGGTGTCTAGATGAGCTGAAAAAGTGTCTAGATGAGCTAAAATAGTGTCTAGATGAGCTGAAAAAGTGTCTAGATGAGCTGATATTTGTTCCAGGTTCCGCGAGAAAATAGACCAGCGATCAGGGATAGAGACAAAACGGATATTCCACAACGAACGGAGGAGCTCCCTGTACGAGCTCCAGTCATCAAGAGCAGTTTCCCTGTATCCAGTCATCTTGGATATGCCCTCGTCATCGGGTTATCCATAGCAGGGTCCCAACTTTATTCCATGTCATCGTAGGTAACGTCATCACACACGTGCAATATCTGCACATAGTTTGGTACATCACACACGTGCAGTATCTGCACATAGTTTGGTACATCACACACGTGCAATATCTGCACATAGTTTGGTACATCACACACGTGCAATATCTGCACATAGTTTGGTACATCACACACGTGCAATATCTGCACATAGTTTGGTACATCACACACGTGCAATATCTGCACATAGTTTGGTACATCACATTAGTGCAATATCTGCACATATTAAGATCCATCACACAAGTGCTGCAGATGTAGGCATACAGATTCAGATCCATCACTCCACACATTATGAAAGATTAACGGGACAAGGAATTCATTCTTACAACGAGGACTACATCTGGACACAAGTTTTCGAGCAAGTGAGCCACGTATGTCCTATTTGTACACAACAATAACATCGTATTTCATCACTATGTTCGTACAGGCATTCAAGGACATAGTTTTTATATCAGCAAGAAAGAAATAGCTTCATACATAGACCAAGTAGTTTTTATGTAGCTGAGAGACCAACATGAAGTAATCTCAGAGGGCAAGAAAGAAATAGCTTCATAGATAGACCAAGTAGTTTTCATGTAGCTGAGAGACCAACATGAACTAATCTCAGAGGGCAAGAAAGAAATAGCTTCATAGATAGACCAAGTAGTTTTCATGTATCTGAGAGACTAACATGAACTAATCTCAGAGGGCAAGAAATAAATAGCTTCATAGATAGACCAAGTAGTTTTCATGTATCTGAGAGACTAACATGAGCTAATCTCAGTGGGCAAGAAATAAATAGCTTCATAGATAGACCAAGTAGTTTTCATGTAGCTGAGAGACCAACATGAAGTAATCTCAGTGGGGAATCTCGTTCAGGGAGGCGGTTGTGTAGCTTGTTAAGGCGAAAGCTTAATTAACCTACGCATCTTTAATTTCAAACCATACAAGTTTGATGCTCCTGTGTGTTTTTTCACTGTTTATTCTATTCAACGAGACAATGTAACAGCGCGCTAGTAAACAGACATAAGCGATTGAAAATCTGGAGTATGATATAAACGAAGCGAAATATATTGAAGTTGAAATTATATAAATGAGATTATAAATGTGCTAAATAATATTTATGACAAAACACAATTCACATCAAAATAAAGAAATTAAATCATCACTCATTGTCTATTTCTATTATTGTTGCCGGTCCTGTCTCCCAGAGCGAGGCAAATGTGTAACGTAATGACGTTAAATACGTGTTATAATCACTTGGGTAAGCTTTTGACGTTTCTGGAGGGTTGCGACAATTTAGCCAGTGCTCGTTTTGTTGCTGGGTTGTGTTCTCGGGCAACTCTCGGGGTGACGAGATTAGGGCGAGATGTAGAAACCAGAGAAGGTAGAGTAGCCCTCGCCAACAAACTCGCCACTGCTGGTTGTCTTGATCAGCACGTTGACCTTCTGACCTTTCTCCAGTGTCAGGACCACCCCGTTGGTGGCGCTTTGGTAGTTCTCTATGGGGGCGTTGATGTAGACTGAGGTACGGGCCTGAAAGTTAGAGACTGAATGTAGTTGATGTAGAGTGAATGTAGTTGATGTAGTCAGAATGTAGTTGATGTAGACTGAATGTAGTTGATGTAGACTGAATGTAGTTGATGTAGAGTGAATGTAGTTGATGTAGAGTGAATGTAGTTGATGTAGAGTGAATGTAGTTGATGTAGAGTGAATGTAGTTGATGTAGAGTGAATGTAGTTGATGTAGAGTGAATGTAGTTGATGTAGAGTGAATGTAGTTAATGTAGAGTGCATGTAGTTGATGTAGAGTGAATGTAGTTGATGTAGAGTGAATGTAGTTGATGTAGACTGAATGTAGTTGATTTAGAGTGAATGTAGTTGATGTAGAGTGAATGTAGTTGATGTAGAGTGAATGTAGTTGATGTAGAGTGCATGTAGTTGATGAAGAGTGAATGTAGTTGATGTAGAGTGAATGTAGTTGATGTAGAGTGAATGTAGTTGATGTAGACTGAATGTAGTTGATTTAGAGTGAATGTAGTTGATGTAGAGTGAATGTAGTTGATGTAGAGTGCATGTAGTTGATGTAGAGTGAATGTAGTTGATGTGTACTGAATGTAGTTGATGTAGAGTAAATGTAGTTGATGTAGAGTGAATGTAGTTGATGTAGAGTGAATGTAGTTGATGTAGAGTGAATGTAGTTGATGTAGAGTGAATGTAGTTGATGTAGAGTGAATGTAGTTGATGTAGAGTGAATGTAGAGTGAATGTAGTTGATGTAGAGGGAATGTAGTTGATGTAGACTGAATGTAGTTGATGTAGAGTGAATGTAGTTGATGTAGAGTGAATGTAGTTGATGTAGAGTGAATGTAGTTGATGTAGAGTGAATGTAGTTGATGTAGAGTGAATGTAGTTGGTTGATTAAAATGTTAATAGGGATTATAAAATTATGTATAATGTAATTTTAAATAATGCGGACGTGTAGGGGGTGTTTAGTTGTCACGGTTTTAAAAAAAAAATTGTGGCCGAATGTAGTTCCTGATAGCCCTGGATAGATGTTTTAAAATTATAATTACTTTACGACAGAGCTATTTTTAGATAACATAAGGAAATTGCGTTTAAATTGTCACTAGACTTTTTAATAACTTGTTTTATTTATTTCTTTATTAACGATTTAATTTAATATTTAATCATTAATATTGAGATTTGGTTTGAAATATACCAACTAGCATGTAAAAGAACGAGACTTTTGTAACCTACTTATCAGCGTTTTAAAACTATATCAGTTATAAACAAATGTATCAGATTCCAAAACAACTTTTCAACAATTTGAAAAAATAGTTCAAGTATAACCGAACATGTTATACACGATGTACTAATCTCAAGGTTATCGGCCTTGAGTGTGGTTGCATTAGGTAATAGCTCACCTTCTCCACGCCATCCACCTGAATGACACCATCAACGTAGCCGCTGTCTAAATCTTGGTGTGAGCGGAGTGTCACACTGAAGAAATACTGTCAGATAGACGAGGTTAATAACTGTAACAATGTTCAACTAAAACAAAACATGGTCAGGTAGACGAGGTTAATAACTGTAACAATGCTCTACTAAAACAAAACATGGTCAGATAGACGAAGTTGAGAACTGTAACAATGTTCCACTAAAACAAAACACGGTTAAAAAATCTATATGGACTGCTAAATAGAAAGTCTCGTGTTTGAATCTGGATTCCAGGCAGTAAAACGTCCCTGAGTCCATCCAGCTCTAATGGGTACCAAACTGTTGTTAGAGTTAAGCCGAATGGGCTTAGTGCTGACCACACTATCTCTACACATGCCAAGGTGAACTCCGCACCTCTCTTGTCCCATGGCCCGCCTGGTTCCAAAAGGTTATTTTAAAGCGACCCACATAAATTTTGAAAGCCCTCTCCAAACTTTGTTATTGGATTTATAACTTAGTATTCGAATATGTGGAAATTTAATAATTATTGTATTGTCATCGGAGACGCTATTATGAACAGAGTGTTAAAGAAAATGTGTAGGCAGATGAGTGTAATATATAATTGCTAAATGTCGCTCGTAACGAGACAAGAAGGTGATAGAAGAATCCGTTGCTGAAATAAATGATATAAATTATAAAGGCTAAGGTTACATAATCCATATATTGAGTACTTGAGTACGGTGGAAGACACCATACATTGAGTACTTGAGAACGGTGGAAGACACTATACATTGAGTACGGTGGAAGACACCATACATTGAGTACGGTGGAAGACACTATACATTGAGTACGGTGGAAGACACCATACATTGAGTACGGTGGAAGACACCATACATTGAGTACGGTGGAAGACACCATACATTGAGTACGGTGGAAGACACCATACATTGAGTACGGTGGAAGACACTATACATTGAGTACGGTGGAAGACACCGTACATTGAGTACGGTGGAAGACACCATACATTGAGTACGGTGGAAGACAACATACATTGAGTTAAAATGTGACAGTACCTGGCCGTTGCATGGAGCTGTGAAGGTGCCGGTGGTTGTGTCGTAGGCGTCGCCCTTGTTGCTGACGACAGAGTCGAACTGAGCCGTCTGCTCACCCAAGATGACGTAACCTTTTCTCGTCTCAAAGCGGGCGGTGAACGACACACGGCAGGTGTCTGTGACATAAGGCGTGTCTTAGTGGTGTGTGTGATGTGAGATGGGCGTGTCTTATAGGTGGTGATGGGAGATGGGCGTGTCTTAGTGGTGGTGATGGGAGATGGGCGTGTCTTAGTGGTGGTGATGGGAGATGGGCGTGTCTTAGAGGTGGTGATGGGAGATGGGCGTGTCTTAGTGGTGGTGATGGGAGATGGGCGTGTCTTAGTGGTGGTGATGGGAGATGGGCTTGTCTTAGTGGTGCAATCTATCAAGGGAAGTAATAGGTGCAAAGGCACGTAAATTGTATCATTTTTTTCAAACAAAATTATAATTTCTGTGAAGGTCAATAATTTAGTTTGATTTTGTTCTTTGCACATTACGTCAATTAAAATGATAAGGTAAAATGAAAATTTAGTTTGAAAACGATAAATATTGATTTTTTTAGACATCAATATATATTTTAGTGTGCGTCTGTTTGTTTGTGAGTCTGTGTGTGATTAAAAACATTAAAATATGACCTCACCATCAATAGTTTCCAGTCCGGTACCCACATGGACAGTAGGACCTTTAGATTCTATACAGATACAACAAAGGTGATGAGTTAAAACATTAATGTTGGGGGTGGCACATTCATTGACATCGGGCTATATAAATGGAAGTTAAGTTTGATATAAAGATGTTCGTTGGAGACAAAAAGTTTTTTTAATGCTGCTGTATAGAAATGATATCTTAACGTTAATGAGAAAATAGAAAAACCCAGTTTCTCTGACCAATGAAAGTCTGGATTATTTATTTTATTGTACAATTATATTATTTTCTCATATACAATGAACGAATATATATATATATATATATATATATATATATATATATATATATATATATATATATATATATATATATATATATATATATATATATATATTTATTTTTTTATTTATATTCATATTTATATTTTATTTATTTTTTTTTATTTATATTTATATATATAAATATATATACAATATATATATATATATATATATATATATATATATATATATATATATATATGTATATAAAGAGAGAGAGAGAGGGTGATGATTCAAATGACATCAGGACAAGTGACCTTCCGAACTCAAAATCCCAGACACATAATATCACAGTATTAACAGTGTAGGTGTAGGTGTAGGTGTAGGTGTAGGTGTAGGTGTAGGTGTAGGTGTAGGTGTAGGTGTAGGTGTAGGTGTAGGTGTAGGTGTAGGTGTAGGTGTAGGTGTAGGTGTAGGTGTAGGTGTAGGTGTAAGTTTTTACATTCAAGTCCATGTTAACAAACTTACCAAGTCGTTCGATCCTTGAGGTTAGTTGTTTATTTTTCTCTGTTAGACCGTTAATCTCTCCTTGAAGTAAAAAGATTTTAGAAATTAATTTTTAGGTTTCTAGATCTATATACAAATGTCTGTTGTGTACATGTTTTGATTGGTTAGTAGCAAAGGAACGTCTGATAACGGAGGTGTGAGTTATAAGGTCGTGTACGTTTAGCATTCCCATGACAAAAAAAGTAATGATAAAAAAAAGTTATTCTTATAGCAAAGGTGAGTCTAATGATCAAATTAATTCAACTACTAGCAGGTTGTTACCTCGTATGATGGTAATAGCATCTTGAAAAGCATCACAGTCACATGAGTTGAATGCAGTAACAGCAGCCATTGTAGGTTCATCTAAAATGTTGAAGGATTAGCACATAAAAGTTAATAAATACTTTTGTTGTACAAATTGTTATCAGTTTTATAAACTGGTCCCTGATTTTCATTAAATGTTAACATAATTTGTCGAAAACTAAGCAGGAACATTGTTTAAAATTATGTTTTTAACAGTGTACGTGCTGTTTAAATGTGGATAAATGATTTTTAACATCAGCAAAAGTGGTTGGCACAAGCGATTGGAATGTTGTTAAAATAGTGCACTGAGTTGTTAAAATGGTGCACTGGCACGTGTTGTTAAAATAGCGCACTGAGTTCTTAAAATATTGCACTGAGTTATTAAAATTCTGCACTGAGTTATTAAAATAGTGCACTGAGTTATTAAAATAGTGCACTGAGTTATTTAAAAAGTGCACTATGTTGTTAAAATAGTGCACTGAGTTGTTAAAATAGTGCACTGACACGGGTTGTTAAAATAGTGCACTGAGTTGCTAAAATAGTGCCCTATTGTCAAACGAACTCACAAGTGATGTTGATTGTTGAATTCAACTCTTGCGCCTTGTTTGATCTGTCCTTGTATTCAAAGATACAGGTGTATTCGCCCTCGTCTTCCTCATCTATCTGTGTATGTATGGGTGGAAGTATGTCACAATATTGTCACAAATACAATATGTCACAAATACAATATGTCACAAATACAATGTGTCACAAATACAATATGTCACAAATACAATATGTCACAAATACAATATGTCACAAATACAATGTCACGATACAATCTGTCACAAAATACAATATGTCACAAATACAATAGGTCACAAATATAATATGTCACAAATACAATATGTCACAAATATAAAATGTCACAAATACAATATGTCACAAATACAATATGTCACAAATACAATATGTCACAAATACAATATGTCACAAATACAATATGTCACAAATACAATATGTCACAAATACAATATGTCACAAATACAATATGTCACAAATACAATATGTCACAAATACAATATGTCACAAATACAATATGTCACAAATACAATAGGTCACAAGTATAATATGTCACAAATACAATAGGTCACAATACAATATGTCACAAATACAATAGGTCACAAATATAATATGTCACAAATACAATATGTCACAAATACAATATGTCACTAATACAATATGTCACAAATGCAATATGTCACAAATACAATATGTCACAAATACAATAGGTCACAAGTATAATATGTCACAAATACAATATGTCACAATACAATATGTCACAAATACAATGTCACGATACAATATGTCACAAATACAATGTCACGATACAATCTGTCACAAAATACAATATGTCACAAATACAATATGTCACAAATATAATATGTCACAAATACAATATGTCACAAATACAATATGTCACAAATACAATATGTCACAAATACAATATGTCACAAATATAAAATGTCACAAATACAATATGTCACAAATACAATATGTCACAAATACAATATGTCACAAATACAATATGTCACAAATACAATATGTCACAAATACAATATGTCACAAATACAATATGTCACAAATACAATATGTCACAAATACAATATGTCACAAATACAATATTTCACAAAAGTTAATTAGCATTAACGTATTCTAGGTTGGGGCGGCGTGGTCAGATGCGTAACTGACGTAGGTCATGAAAATTGATGTATGGATTACATAGTGTATATGGTGATGTATGAATTACATTGTGTATGTGGTGATGTATGAATTACATTGTGTATAT
The DNA here is from genome assembly GCF_028476545.2 of Physella acuta. Classification (NCBI taxonomy): domain Eukaryota; kingdom Metazoa; phylum Mollusca; class Gastropoda; family Physidae; genus Physella; species Physella acuta. The sequence continues at coordinate 252,875 of NW_026733139.1, forward strand.
GGTGATGTATGAATTACATTGTGTATGTGGTGATGTATGAATTACATAGTGTATGTTGTGATGTATGAATTACATTGTGTATGTGGTGATGTATGAATTGCATAGTGTATGTGGTGATGCATGAATTACATTGTGTATGTGGTGATGTATGAATTGCATAGTGTATGTGGTGATGTATGAATTACATAGTGTATGTGGTGATGATGAATTACATAGTGTATGTGGTGATGATGAATTACATAGTGTATGTGGTGATGTATGAATCACATAGTGTATGTGGTGATGATGAATTACATTGTGTATGTGGTGATGTATGAATTACATTGTGTATGTGGTGATGATGAATTACATTGTGTATGTGGTGATGTATGAATTACATAGTGTACACAAGGTCATTCACCTCTGCAATTAATACTGACAGGTAACCGCTAGTTCCACTGAGTTGACCTTTCACACTGGTCCTGTTAACAAAGGATTATGTTTACAAAAACAAAACCAGGCAATATTTTAAGGCTATCCCTAATGTAGATTAAGCCTCTAGAAGAAAAAAAAATATATATACATATATATATATATATATATATATATATATATATATATATATATATATATATATATATATATATATATATATATATATGTATGTGTGTGTGTGTGTGTGTGTGTGTGTGTGTGTGTGTGTGTGTGTGTGTGTGTGTGTGTGTGTTGGTATATTTAGGTTGTGCTAAAATGTAAAACGAAACCTGTTGTTGGGTCCTTCTGCCTCACTGTTTGGGTAGGCATAGGCCAGGTCCTCTAGACTCCCGACTTTAAACAGTGTTAAACCCATGGCACGTCTAAAGTCATCAATCTTGCCCTCGATAGAGCACTGAAGCTCGATCAGATCGGACGTCCGCGCTAGGTTTCTCAACCTGATCTCAGCTGAGGACACGGGTTATGGTCTAGTGAATCTTCGGACACGATGACTATATGTTTGTGTGTTCAATTCACACACACACACACCATCACACACACACACGTACAAACGCACACACACACACACACAAACGCACACACAAAATCTTTATATAAATCAATATATAAATACATAAATAATATATAGGCCAATATATATATATATATATATATATATATATATATATATATAATTAAAGATTTTTCTATTGGGAGTCCAGTAAGTAGGTGTGTGTGGTGTGGGGGAAGATTGTGTATTTGGTTTATTGTTTGTTCGATATGTGCTGTATGTTCGGTGGCTATTCTCATACTGTCTGCTGAAAATACTGCTTTAATTCGTTTTGATACACTCAACAATATAACTTGACGTCCTAGTCTCCACTACTTTAGTATAACATGACTTCACACTGTCCGCTGTATTACCTTTCTGTGGACGGCACCTAACGTCCACTGCTGCCAGTATTGTCAGGACAGCCACAAGACACGCCCTGTAGGTCATCTTCTGCTCAAGGAATAAAACAACATTTATATTAGAAATTTATAAGAAATGAATTTTTACTTTCTCGTATACGAAGTATAGAGGAAGTATTGTAATCGTTCAAATAATCGACGTTTTACATACACAGTTTTGCAATTTTGTCCGTAAGTCTGTGTATATACGTGTGTGTATGTGTCTGTGATACAAACAAATGTGTGGTTCTGTATGAACTTTTCAGCGATTTCCGTTAATCGGAGGTGGAACTTATTCTACTTTTAGTTTTTTCAAAAGCCCATAACTTGAATACTGTTTCAGATAGATAAACGAAATTTCTGCCTTCTTTCAAATAATGAATAATTTCCGTTGACCGAAAGTAGTAATTTACCCTCTTTCCAATTTATTAAAAAAAAACGCATATGAATCTATAAAGTACTAATAATATTCCGCACTATTATACACTTATTGTTTGCCATTCACTTGGTGCGCGATTCTTTTTTTTCTACGAGATTCTGTTCTATTTTATAAAGTTTAAGTAATTAAAAATGGATTTAAAATTATTTCCCGAGTTGCCATCCCCCATAGTCTTATATAAGAATATTCGAGAATGTTTAGGGGAGATCACTCCCGGTTTATTTGATCATATCCCAAGATTACTAAATGAAATTTTTGGATCAACGTGTCGAGATCAGAAAAAAGTTAATTTAAACACTAAGGGATAAAAATAAGAAAGAAAACTCTTTTGATCATTAAAGGTTACGGATCAACAGGGTAGTCTTTTAACCATGGCCTTACTGAGCGAAGTTTTTTTGTGTGGTTAGATTAAACTAGGTTCTGTTTATTGTTTTTTAATGAAACGTTTGCTTTAACGGTTGTTTGATACACTTATATAACAAATAATGATTAGTGTGTTATTTCTAGTTGACGATATAATTATGTACATACAAATGTTGCATTCTGTTTGTTATACCCCAGTTAATATTCAATAACTCACGAAAGATGACAAACCCCGAATATTATGTGACATTTCAAGTTGAATTAGGTGCTACAAAAACAAACAATGTGTCAGTCAGTAATATAGACATGTTGCTTTAGCGATTAAAAGAAAAAATATTTCCCGAAATCAGAATTACTTTTAAAAATCAAGGCGATGTTAAAAACAATTCATCTCTACCTCTCACAAGAACCGCGAGTGACTCAATACAAGAGGTAGTTAAACCCCTGACAGTATCAGCACTTTGTTGTAATATATAATATATGTTATGATTCATACATCACACACATAAGCACGAAGAAATACACACAAACATATACAATGACTAACAAATACACACAAACATATACAATGACTAACAAATACACACAAACATACAAGCACTAACACAGACAAACACATACAAGCAATAAGAAACACATACAAGCACTAACAAACACACAAGCACTAACAAATACACACAAATATACACAAGCACTAACAACCACAGACAAACGCATTCAAGCAATAACAAATACATACAATCACCTACATACAAACGTATAGGCTATTGGCAACGTTTCAAAAAGAAAATCCTGATTCGATAACAGTCAGTTAACATTAGTGCCACGCCAACATAATTTTTTTGAATCTGCCGAACTCAAATAAAATGATCTCAGCTACAACAGAGGAGAATGTGAACTATAGGTTATTAGTAAGAAAAGTAAATTGTTTCAGACAAAAGTGGAGTGGTAGATTATAACGAATGATGACGTGAATTTCATTGATTTCTTTGGTTAGTTGCTGTTGTATAAAATACAAGATAAATCAAGAAGTTGATTCTAAAGAGAGTATGTTCTTTAAAGACCTAGAATTCTATAAATAAACGTGTTTTCTGAGCCTAAATTGTTAGCACGCGCATGGAATTAAATAGAAAGATATGTGTGCAAGTAATTAATTAGGCGTGTGAACCACTTTGTGTGGATATGACGTGGGTGTGGTGTAAAATGTGTAGTACATTAGAAGTGTGTAGTGTGTACCATAGACGTGTGCAGTGTGTCGTTTGTACATTAGACTTGCGCAGTGTGTAGTGTGTACATTAGACGTGTGTAGTGTGTACATTAGAAGTGTGTAGTGTGTACCATAGACGCGTGCAGTGTGTACCATAAACGTCTGTAACGTGTACCATAGACGCGTGCAGTGTGTACCATAGACGTGTGTAATGTGTAGTGTGTACATTAGACGTGTATAGTGTGTACATTAGTCGTGTGCAGTGTGTACCATAGACGTGTGTAGTGTGTTCCATAGACGTATAATGTGTACAATAGACGTGTGCAGTGTGTACCATAGACGTGTGTAGTGTGTTCCATAGACGTGTATAATGTGTACAATAGACGTGTGCAGTGTGTACCATAGACGTGTGTAGTGTGTTCCATAGACGTGTATAATGTGTACAATAGACGTGTGCAGTGTGTACCATAGACGTGTGTAGTGTGTTCCATAGACGTGTGCAGTGTATAGTGTGTACATTAGACGTGTGTAGTGTGTACATCAGACGTATGTAGTGTGGACCATAGACGTCTGTAACGTTTACCACAGTGTTTGAATCTTTGACACCTGGCCATATCCGTTACCAGAACAAAAGTTCCAGTACAGCCACTGACTCACCTTGCACGTGCAGGTAAAACAAGGGCGTTGACCAAAAGGTGAGCTGTTACTGTTGCTCATAAGTTTGCACCGTATTCTAATGCTTTAACTGATACAGTGCTGCTATTCTTTTACCCAACGCAAAAACTAAGCTAACACACGGCATATAATTACCCTACTATGTTTTTTTACAACCTACATTCCAACAAAGTTATTTTTTTTTACTAACTTTCACTCAACCTCCTTGCATGTCATGTGTGGACGATAGACAAGGAACATTTTTACATTTAAAAATACCCCTTAATATTTGGAAGTATTTTCTCTAGCTATAATCTGACTAAAATATTTGTACTTTTGAAAACGACTTTTTAAATAACAAATTACATAATATAATAAACTATAAAATACTAGCAATACGGTTTATATTTAACTCAATATAAATAATTACATTATTAAACATTATTATTTTTTTTTGCAACTAAATAGAAAATTCTCTACTTACGTCTAGTTATCACAGTAAAATGTTTATGTTATACAACCAAATATATAATTCTCTACTTACGTCTAGTATTTTAAGTGAAATGTTTATGTTATAAAACCAAATATAAAATTCTCTTCTTACGTCTAGTATTTTAAGTGAAATGTTTATGTTATACAACCAAATATATAATTCTTTACTTACGTCTAGTTATCACAGTAAAATGTTAATGTTATACAACCAAATATATAATTCTCTACTTACGTCTAGTTATCGCAGTAAAATTTTTATGTTATACAACCAAATATATAATTCTCTACTTACGTCTAGTTTGCGCAGTAAAATGTTTATGTGAGATAAAGCTGTCTCGAGTTTCTAGCTAAGACAATGTGAGCTAAGAAAGAAAGGAGTGTGTGTGTTTGTAGTGCTCAGCTGGTGATGGTACTGGCTCGTTTAATGAAGGTACGGATAAACACAGCTAGGCGTGTATAGGCTGTGTGTAGGTAGCGGGTAGGTGGGTGTATTAGGGAATTGGGACCTTTGTTTACAGGTAGGTGGATGTTTTAGGGAATTGGGACCTATGTTTATGGGTAGGTGGGTGTGTTAGGGAATTGGGACCTTTGTTTATGGGTAGGTGGATGTACTAGGGAATTGGGATCTTTGTTTATGGGTAGGTGGGTGTATTAGGGAATTGGGTCCTATGTTTATGGGTAGGTGGATGTATTAGGGAATTGGGATCTATGTTTACTAGTAGATGGCTGTGTTAGGGAATTGGGTCCTTTGTTTACGGGTAGGTGGGTGTATTAGGTATTTGGGACCTTTGTTTATAGTAGGTGAATGTATTAGGGAATTGGGACCTTTGTTTATGGGTAGGTGGGTGTATTAGAGAATCGGGACCTTTGTTTAAAGGTAGATGGGCATACTAGGAAATTGGGACCTTTGGTTTTTACAGGTAGGTGAGTATACTAGGGCATTGGGACCTTTTTTATGGGTAGGTGGGTGTGTTAGGGAATCGGGACCTTTGTTTAAGGGTTGGTGGGCGTACAAGGAAATTGGGACCTTTTTACAGGTAGGTGGGAGTAAGGGAGTTGGGACATTTTTTATAGGTAGGTGGGTGTATTAGGGAATTGGGACCTTTGCTTAGGGGTAAGTGGGTGTAAGTGAATATGGACCTTTTTTACAGGTAGATGGAAGTCTTGGCTTAAATAATTTTTGAGTTTGTGCCTAGAGAAAGGAGTGGAGTGTGTGTGTGTGGGGGGGGGGGGCAGCTAAACAGTGAACCACAGCAACGGGAGGGTGATCAACCAAATTAGCATTACGCTTTTTCATTTGAAAATATTTTTTTTCTTAGTTTAAGGGGATTAATTTTAAATTTTAATCGGGTGTTTTTGTTAAATAATTTTAATACATAGCTTAACTTTTAGTATTTTAAAAGGGGATGAGCCGGCAAAAAGGGGCTGGATGTTCTCGTATAAGTGGTCACGTTTTGTTTATCGGCTGGTGCCGACTGTTGCAGAGTTGCAGAAATCTGGAGGAGATTACAGCACAGGTACACACATGTGCACAAACATGGCCGCCGTGTGCTCATTACTGCTAGAAATAAGAGCAGGCTGTGTGTGTTGATGTGTTGATGTGTTGATGTGTTGATGTGTTGATGTGTTGATGTGTATGTGAGCATGGTTTGTTTAATGGTGGGCGGTGTGTGTTTGTGTGTACTGGTAGGCGGTGTTTATGTATTGATGGGCGGTGTTTGTCTTTTGATAGGCGTGGTTTGTTTAATGGTGGGCGGTGTGTGTGTACTGGTGGGCGGTGTTTATGTATTGATGTGGTGTTTCTGTGTTGGAGGACGCAGTTTATGTATTGGTGGGTGGTGTGTCTGTATTGGTGGTGTTTGTGTATTTGTAGGCGGTGTTTATGTATTGGTGGGCGTTTTTTCTGTGTTGGTGAGTGGTGTTTGTGTATCAGTGGGTGGTGTTTTGTATTGGTGGACGCAGTTTTTGTATTGGTGGGTAGTGTTTGTGTATTTGGTGGGCAATTTTATGTAATGATTGGTGGTATTTATGCAATGGTAGGCGATGCTTACATGTATTGTAGCGTCGATGTTTAGATGAGCTTCTGTATGTAAGTACTTGTTATATGTATGTTTCACATGTTGGTAAGTTAATTTGTTCGTATGTTGATGTTTAGATGTTTCGTGTTTACTACCATTTTTTATAGTTTCAGTGTTTTGATAATAAGTCTGAGTGTTACTGTAATATTTCTAGAAATCTTACCTTGAATAAAAACTTGTAAAAAACAAGGGCACTAACACCTACTGTTAAGCGCAAACAAAAGGGAAACAATTTACAAGAAAGCTGAGTGTGTGTTAAGTGTGTGTGTTTTATAACACAGAAGGTAATTCACTAAATAAATGTGTAGACCCTATGTGTCAGCATTTCACTCAAATTGTGAATATTTAAATGAAATATGATTTAATTAGTCAGAAAAAAAGTTCTATTAGAAACCAGATATTGGTAATAATATATTATATTATTATATTCGTATTAATATATTATATTAATTCACAAGATGAAATACTTTTATACTATTGTGTACATATTGAGCAAATTTAGGAAATTATAAATTAATTGACTGGCAATTTAAAACACACGATGTTAGAGAGATATGTAAAATGAGTGTCTCAGATGAGAGGGGGGGGTGGCTATAGAACAGGTCGCTGTCTTGTAAGGGATTACTACAGCCTACAATGTGGGATTAAATCAAACTAAATCCATACTTTTATGTACGGTAGCATGCTGACCTAAGTTTGTAACACGTTGTTATTTTGCTAAATAAGCGGAAATTGCTGTACACAATATATAGGCTTCTACTTGCTGCTACACACTGCTAACAGAATCTACCTTGTTAGCTTTTTTTTTTTCTATGTAGGAAAGATTTTCAAATTCGAGGTACGAAAAGAAGGTTAAAAGGAGCGGGGGAAAATGTTTTGAATGCTGCCAGGGGAGGCTAATAGATTTTAGGTTTCCGTTTCAAATTTAACGCAGTTAGCGTTCTTAGTTATATTTATTAAGAACTTAGGGCAAATGAAATCGGAACCTACATTAGTAGACATAGGTTACTGTAGTTAGATCAGGTTACTGTAGTAAGACCAGGTTACTGTAGTGAGACCAGGTTACTGTAGTGAGACCAGGTTACTGTAGTTAGATCAGGTTACTGTAGTCAGACCAGGTTACTGTAGTGAGACTTGAGGTTACTGTAGTGAGACTTGAGGTTACTGTAGTGAGACTTGAGGTTACTGTAGTGAGACTTGAGGTTACTGTAGTGAGACCAGGTTAATGTAGTTAGATCAGGTTACTGTAGTCAGACCAGGTTACTGTAGTGAGACTTGAGGTTACTGTAGTGAGACTTGAGGTTACTGTAGTGAGACTTGAGGTTACTGTAGTGAGACTTGAGGTTACTGTAGTGAGACTTGAGGTTACTGTAGTGAGACTTGAGGTTACTGTAGTGAGACTTGAGGTTACTGTAGTGAGATCAGGTTACTGTAGTGAGACTTGAGGTTACTGTAGTGAGACTTGAGGCTACTGTAGTGAGACTTGAGGTTACTGTAGTGAGACCAGGTTACTGTAGTGAGACTTGAGGTTACTGTAGTGAGACCAGATTACTGTAGTGAGACCAGGTTACTGTAGTGAGACCAGGTTACTGTAGTGAGACCAGGTACTGTAGTGAGACCAGGTTACTGTAGTGAGACCAGGTTACTGTAGTGAGACTTCAGGTTACTGTAGTGAGACTTGAGGTTACTGTAGTGAGACCAGGTTACTGTAGTGAGACCAGGTTACTGTAGTGAGACTTGAGGTTACTGTAGTGAGACTTGAGGTTACTGTAGTGAGACCAGGTTACTGTAGTGAGACTTGAGGTTACTGTAGTGAGACCAGGTTACTGTAGTGAGACCAGATTACTGTAGTGAGACCAGCTTACTGTAGTGAGACTTGAGGTTACTGTAGTGAGACTTGAGGTTACTGTAGTGAGACTTGAGGTTACTGTAGTGAGACCAGGTTACTGTAGTGAGACCAGGTTACTGTAGTGAGACTTGAGGTTACTGTAGTGAGACTTGAGGTTACTGTAGTGAGACTTGAGGTTACTGTAGTGAGACCAGGTTACTGTAGTGAGACCAGGTTACTGTAGTGAGACTTGAGGTTACTGTAGTGAGACTTGAGGTTACTGTAGTGAGACCAGGTTACTGTAGTGAGACTTGAGGTTACTGTAGTGAGACCAGGTTACTGTAGTGAGACCAGATTACTGTAGTGAGACCAGCTTACTGTAGTGAGACTTGAGGTTACTGTAGTGAGACTTGAGGTTACTGTAGTGAGACTTGAGGTTACTGTAGTGAGACCAGGTTACTGTAGTGAGACCAGGTTACTGTAGTGAGACTTGAGGTTACTGTAGTGAGACTTGAGGTTACTGTAGTGAGACTTGAGGTTACTGTAGTGAGACCAGGTTACTGTAGTGAGACCAGGTTACTGTAGTGAGACTTGAGGTTACTGTAGTGAGACTTGAGGTTACTGTAGTGAGACCAGGTTACTGTAGTGAGACTTGAGGTTACTGTAGTGAGACCAGGTTACTGTAGTGAGACCAGATTACTGTAGTGAGACCAGCTTACTGTAGTGAGACTTGAGGTTACTGTAGTGAGACTTGAGGTTACTGTAGTGAGACATGAGGTTACTGTAGTGAGACCAGGTTACTGTAGTGAGACCAGGTTACTGTAGTGAGACTTGAGGTTACTGTAGTGAGACTTGAGGTTACTGTAGTGAGACCAGGTTACTGTAGTGAGACTTGAGGTTACTGTAGTGAGACCAGGTTACTGTAGTGAGACCAGATTACTGTAGTGAGACCAGCTTACTGTAGTGAGACTTGAGGTTACTGTAGTGAGACTTGAGGTTACTGTAGTGAGACTTGAGGTTACTGTAGTGAGACCAGGTTACTGTAGTGAGACTTGAGGTTACTGTAGTGAGACTTGAGGTTACTGTAGTGAGACCAGGTTACTGTAGTGAGACCAGGTTACTGTAGTGAGACCAGGTTACTTTATAATACCCACATTGTCGTTACCTTTACCCACAGCTACGAAATTACCACCACCACCACCACCACCACCCCTCGTCACCAAAAACACCACTACACGCCACCACCACCACCACCACCACCACTGCCACTATTAACACCCCGCTAACAGCGTGCACCTATATTACGACCCCCACCCCCACAGCCGCAGAAGTTCGTTGCCCCTGTAAATATCTCTAGCTGTCATCAAACGACCTCAGCAGACAAACCAACACCAGAGGTGACCTACATCAAGCTGTACTTTATGGCCGTTAAACTTTGACACACATCGTTACACTCAAACAGGGGTGGGGGTGGGGTACTATCATGGGCCTTTTAGAGCAAGGTTTGAGGTTGGAAAGTAAGCTGTTTCGTTGAGAACATAAATATTGGCACAAAATATCCAAACCCTGTCAGTTTAAGTATAGAACACACCACAAACACCCGCCCCCTGCAAATTTAAAACCCGCCCCCAAGCCGATTTAACCCCCCCCCCCCCCATTAAAAAACATTTTAACACGCACCACCAACAATTTAACAATGGCCCCAACAATTTAACACCCGCCCCCAACAATTTAACACCCGCCCCTAAACACCCGCCCCTAAACACCCGCCCCTAAACACTTTAACACCCACCCAAGCAAATTCAGACCCCATTTCCAGATATACAAATACACACACACACACTCAACACCACTTGTACACTTAAGTTTGAACCTCTAACCCCCCCCCTCCCCCTGCGCCACACTCGTATAAGTACGTGACTTCTTGTATTGATTTCCCCACCCGTTTCTTAGGAAGCCATCAATAAATTACGTCACACGGCGAGGGACCTCAGTCCTTGTGACAATCTTGCCGTATGGGGTGGGGTCCAATGCACCAAAAAAATAATTTTTTTTTTATCGGGGATCAGAATATTGATAAGCTTCTTATTGATTATATTAATTAATTAACGTTTAATATACGCGAGGGACAAGGGACAAGGTTATATGACGTAGTTTTGTTGGAGGTTTTTTTTTTTTTAGTGGGGGAGGCGGGAGGTAAGGATGTATGATTGTAGGAATCGGGGGTTAAAATTTGGTCCAATAAAGAGACGCCACTTATGGGACGACAACCTTTGATGTCGCTTCCTGTTCATGAAGGTAGCCTACAGAACAAAGGGCAACAACTCCACCACCTGCCTCAAGGACATCAAGAATTTGTTTTGTGAACAGAAAACTGCTGTGTGGCAACTGGTATACTGGGGTGTTAAGTAACATATTAAGTAACATGTTAAATAACATGTTAAGACTAAGCTTCCCTGGCAATGGGATATTTATGTCTCTCTCTCCTAATGCCAATGTGATATTTATGCCTATTTTATATATATTTATATCCGTGCGGCGTCAATTCGGCCAATGACGAAACGGCCCCGTCAAAACGACCCCGAAAAAACGGCCCCGTCAAAACGACCCCGTCAAATCGGCCCCGTCAAAAGGGCCAGCGACATATGGACCCCGTCATATAGGCTCCCGACAAATAGACTCCCGTCATTTAGGCTACCGACAAATAGGCTCCCGTTATATAGGCTCCCGACAAAAGGGCTCCAGTCAATAAGGCTCCCGACAAATAGGCTCCCGTCATTTTGGCTCCCGACATATAGGCTCCCGTCATTTAGTTTTTTCCACAAAACGGCCCCCGTCATTACGACTCCCGACAAATAGGCTCCCGCCATTTAGTTTCTCTACAAAACGGCCCCCGTCATTACGACTCCCGACAAATAGGCTAGCGTCATTTTTGCTCACGACAAAAAGGCTCCTGTTAATTTGGCTCCAGACAAAAGGACCTCTGATAATACCGTTTCTGTAGAGACTAAGTCGCCCGGCAAAGCGGTCTCATTGAATATGACACCTGCCAGATATAGATATAGATATAGATATAGATATAGATATAGATATAGATATAGATATAGATATAGATATAGATATAGATATAGATATAGATATAGATATAGATATAGATATAGATATAGATATAGATATAGATATAGATATAGATATAGATATAGATATAGATATAGATATAGATATAGATATAGATATAGATATAGATATAGATATAGATATAGATATAGATATAGATATAGATATAGATATAGATATAGATATAGATATAGATATAGATATAGATATAGATATAGATATAGATATAGATATAGATATAGATATAGATATAGATATAGATATAGATATAGATATAGATATAGATATAGATATAGATATAGATATAGATATAGATATAGATATAGATATAGATATAGATATAGATATAGATATAGATATAGATATAGATATAGATATAGATATAGATATAGATATAGATATAGATATAGATATAGATATAGATATAGATATAGATATAGATATAGATATAGATATAGATATAGATATAGATATAGATATAGATATAGATATAGATATAGATATAGATATAGATATAGATATAGATATAGATATAGATATAGATATAGATATAGATATAGATATAGATATAGATATAGATATAGATATAGATATAGATATAGATATAGATATAGATATAGATATAGATATAGATATAGATATAGATATAGATATAGATATAGATATAGATATAGATATAGATATAGATATAGATATAGATATAGATATAGATATAGATATAGATATAGATATAGATATAGATATAGATATAGATATAGATATAGATATAGATATAGATATAGATATAGATATAGATATAGATATAGATATAGATATAGATATAGATATAGATATAGATATAGATATAGATATAGATATAGATATAGATATAGATATAGATATAGATATAGATATAGATATAGATATAGATATAGATATAGATATAGATATAGATATAGATATAGATATAGATATAGATATAGATATAGATATAGATATAGATATAGATATAGATATAGATATAGATATAGATATAGATATAGATATAGATATAGATATAGATATAGATATAGATATAGATATAGATATAGATATAGATATAGATATAGATATAGATATAGATATAGATATAGATATAGATATAGATATAGATATAGATATAGATATAGATATAGATATAGATATAGATATAGATATAGATATAGATATAGATATAGATATAGATATAGATATAGATATAGATATAGATATAGATATAGATATAGATATAGATATAGATAAAAATATTTTTGCGGGGTGGCCCATTTTTTCTAGTTCCGCCACTGAATACAACGTATGCATCTCTTGTTCGGCAGGCCTTATTTTTATATTAGTTTATCTATTATAAAATATAGTATGTTTTAATTTAAGGGTCATCTATCTATGACATCCATAATTGAGTCTATAGGCTGTTCCAACTCAGTGCTATACCTTCCTACCTGCAGTATGCTTGTAGGTTATCAAAACAAGATACTGTTATCATGTAAACATGAATATCATACATTTACACTTCTGTGCTTGCTTTTAAAGCAACAGATCTTTTCTGTTGTAAATTAAACATTATCAAAACTTTAGAATTGGTGGAATTTAGCTGTTAAGGGCTTGATTTGATTGTGAATTAATGTTGGTTCATGAAAAACAATTTCGTTCGGGCATTCAAAAGAATTTATAGTGGTATTGAAGGTAGGACTATTTGGTTACTTTTATGCCAATAATGGTCATTCATTGGTCTGGAGCCAATATGTCGGGAGTCATTTTGTCAAAAGCCAATATGTCGGGAGCCCAATCGCCTGGAGCCAATATGTCGGGAGCCCATTTGTCGGTAGCCAATATGTCGTGAGCCCATTTGTCGGGAGCCCATTTGTCTTGAGTCCTTATGTCGGGAGCCAATATGTCGGGAGCCGCTTTGTCGGGAGCCAATATGTCCTGAGCCTATTTGTCAGGGGTTAATATGTCGGGAGTCCATTTGTCGGGAGCCTAAATGTCGGGAGCCCATTTGTCGGGAGCCTATATGTCGCAAGTCAATATGACGGGAGCCCATTTGACGGGAGCCAATAAGTCGGGGCCCTTCTGACGGGGCTATTTTGACGGGGTCGGTTTGTCGGGAGTCGATTTGACGGGGTCATATTAACGGGGCCGT
>NW_026733140.1:5000-99419 GCF_028476545.2 Physella acuta
CCGAATTAGTAGGCATTTCTATCCAACCACACCACAAGCGTCATCCCGTTCAATAGCGCGTTATCACGTTTAATAGGCGCGCAATGGTTTTTAGTCATGAAACTCTATTGTAAGTAAAAACATGTAAAGTACTAAAAAAAATTCATAAAAAACGTTTTAATAACAAGCTTTTATGTTATAATGCACTAAAAAGTAGAAAATAAATTATACACTACTATTTAAATTACTATAAAGAAAAGCGTGGGTCTCTTCCTAAATATTAGTAAAGGTATCCAATAGATACTTAAGTGACCCACGTTTTTCTTTATAGTAATTTAAATAGTAGTGTATAATTTTTTTTCTACTTTTTAGTGCATTATAACATAAAAGCTTGTTATCAAAACGTTTTTTATGAATTTTTTAAAGCATTATTTAACAATTAATCTGATTGCAATGTATTAAGCGAGTTTGATGAGTATACTCCAGCTAAAGTTTGTACCACATACCTTATTTTAAAATATGGATTCCTATGGTCAATATCCTCCACTCCCTCCCCAATTTACCGCAGGGGCGGAACTACCATGCTGCCAGACACCCGCAATGCCGAAGTGGGTGTTGGGGGGGGGGGGACAGGCCGAAATCCAACACAAAAAAAACATTGAACTTTTTTTCACAAATAATGTTTTTCGTGCACCATGATATTTGTTTTGTAAAATACAAACAGGTCTACTATAACAGCTATTGTTCTACACACTGTTGCTTAGAAAAATATTTTTAAAAACCTATATGAACTGTAGTGTGAAAGGTAGGCTAACGTTCACACTACTTACTTGACTTATTGCCCTTCTTTAAACAGTCTAATAGTGATGCCCATAAAGCTTCTCTAAATAATGTTGTACCAGTTAAATTAAAAAGCAATTGCTTCTCTTAATTATTATTCAAATACGACATACTAAAGATTGACATAGCTATAAAAAGGAATGTATTCAAAAAGAATATTATGCATTCAAAAAGTGCAGAAAAAGCAAGAAACTTATAAATAAAGAGATCTTCCAGAAAATGGCGAAAACATAATAAACCTAGCTACGTTAACATAAGACTTGTTTTAGTCCTCTTTGCTCCTTATGGAACACAGGGCCTCTACCATTTCCTTCCATTTCGTCCGACCCCCGGCTATTAATTTCGCAATCTCCCAAGACATCTCTTGTGGCTTCTATTCTTCAAGAAGCCTCCGCCTTCAGGCCTATCTTTCGCAATCCCTGGGGGTTCCACTCAAGCGCCTGGCGTGTCACATTTGGGCGAGCCTTTCGCAGTGTGTGTCCCACCCAGCGCCTCTTCCTTTTTCTTATTTGCAGTGTTATAGGCCACTTCCTTGTCTTTCTCCATAATTCCTTGTTTGGGACTTTGTCTTGCAACCTCAGTTTTAAAATCTATCTGAGGCCTTAACATATGAAGTAGTACTAAACAATAAATCTGAACCCAAATAAAACAACAAACAAAAGTGTGAAACAAACACGTTCATCCGATCGCCATGAAACGTTGGGCAGTTGATGAGAATACACCCGCAAAAAAATCTTTATTAATTTTGCAAGGTCGGCGCCTATGGATTATGCGATTTTTATCTATATACGGTATATATAAAATAAAAGTCGGATACTGTTTGACCAAGTTCATCCAAGTGCCATGAAACTTTAGTGAGTTGATGAGAATACACCCGAATATGTTTCCAAAAAAAAAATTAAACTTTCTTATGGGCGGCGGAAGGGTGCTTGTTTTTGTCAATAAACGGTTTGGCGCCCAGAATGCCAGAGCAGCTAAATTAGCACTTAGTATCCGCTAATTGGGTGCCCTGAATAGCGGGTAATGGATACTACGATATTCAGCGGTACAACTGCAACATACACACCAACATACACTCTAACAAACACGCAATAATACACATATATGCGCACACACACACATACACGCGCACACACACATAAATACACTCACACTAACACACACACAGCAGACGCACACAAATACACAAACACTAAAACTAACACACACTAATAAATTCACTCAAACACACTATCAGACACACACTAAAAACACACGCATACTCACTCATACACATATACAAAGACACACACATTTACACACTCTAACATACACACATACTTAAACACACTAAGGCACACTAACACCTTCACACACATTAACACAAACACACACACAAACTAACACTAACCAACTTTAACACACACACTAACATACACTAACACTAACACACTAACATACTTACACTAACACACATACACACACATACACACACACGAATAAGCTCACGCACACACACTAACACCCACACTCTAAGAATCACTAACAAACTGACAAAACAAATAACACTAACGCACTTATAGTTACAAACATTAACACACACACACACACACTATTACACACACAAATACATGAATACTTATAGATATATACACTAACTCACTAACACATTAACACACACACACTAACACACGAAAACGCACTCTAATACACCAACACGCTAAAACAAACTAACACACTAACACACAATGACACACACATAAACGTACAAAAACACAGCACACCAACAGAACCACACATACATACATTAACACTCACTAACACACACACACACGAATACGCAGTATAACATACACATTAACACACACTAAAACACACTAACACACGAACCTACACATACACTAACCCACACTCATAAATTCACACAGGCAAACGTACACTAACACACACTAAAAGCACTAACACACACTTATCCACACTAATATATTCACACACACAAACACATAAAACACACATTTACAAACACACACATACAAGCACACAAACACACACATTAACACACTAATATACACACATGCTATAACGCACTCAAACACGCTAACGCATTCACACATATTAATACAAACAAACACAAACAAACACGAACACACACACAAACACACATTAACATACACACACACGCACACGCAGACGAAGACGCACACGCACACTCGCGCTCATTCACGCACACACACCCACTAAACACACTAAAGCTCACACACACGTACACACACTAACACAAACTAACACAAACTAACACACACAAACACTAACACATGGGGTTAAACTTAAAAATTAAATGATTTTAAAAATCTATTATTTCGCTATTTAATCTAAATTTATTTTATATTATTGTTTTTTTCTTGTTTAGAATGTAACTTATCTTGCACTTCTTAACAAAATAGCATCGGTTTAAAATATACATTTTGAAATTATTTCTCTGACATTTAGAAAATCAAGATGAAGAAATTCCTTATCTCTTTAACGCTTTGTCTGGCTTTTTCTGCTGTGTGTAAGTCACTTTTGCCACATTTAAAAATATTATTTCTCTTTTTTTACTGGATTACCCTTTCAATTAGATAGACATAAACCGAGAGTGATCCCTAAACTTTCTCGAATATTCGTATATAACACTACGGGGGATGGCAAATCGGGATATAAACAATATTTTAAATCCATTTTTATCTACTTAAACTTTAAAAAATAGAATAGAATCTCGTAGAAAAAATAATTGCGCACCTAGTGAACGCTAAACAATCTGTGTATGATAGTGCGGAATATTATTAGTACTTTATAAATTCACATGCGTTTTTCGAAAAATCGGAAATAGCGTAAATTACTACTTCCGGTAAACGGATATTATTAAACTTTTGAAAGAAGACAGAAAATTAGATATTTTACTTACATGTGCAATTGCATTTATCGGTCTGAAACAGTACTACAGTTATAGGCTTTTGAAAAATTGAAAGTAAAATAAGTTCCACTTTCGGTTATCAGAAATCGCTGAATAGTTGATATAGAACTACAAATTTGATATAATACTTGTATATGAAATTTCATCAACCTAGCTGTAACGGTACTTAAGTTATCGTGTTTACAGACACACATATACACATACACACACAGATAGACATACGGAAAAGATTGCAAAACTATGTTTTTCCGACTCAGGGAACTGTAAAACATCGTGATTTTTTTTTCCACGATTACAATACTTTCTCTATACTCTGTATACGAGAAAATAAAAAACGTATGCATTAAACGCTATATGTAAGCTTCTCTCAATGGTTTGGCGATTTTCCGCTAACCGAAAAAAAGATTTACCTTAATAACGGTGGACATATATAAGTATAACATCGACGACACAGCTTTTTAAAACTTTCGAGTTACCGGAAGTAACACTTTATTCTTTTTATCTGAAGATAGTTAATTTGAGTACAGTTTCAGTTAGATGATCTCATTTCATACATATGAATCTTTTTAAGCATACTTTTAACCCAAAAAATGACTGCGCACCATAAACAATTTAAAAAGTTATCTATTGTACAAGAGCTCAAGATGTAGACTATCATCGTTATCCGTTGTTGAAACTAATAATGAACCTTTAAAAGATGAGTCTAAGTCAAAATTATCGATTAAATAAAGTAAATGATATTAGAAAGCTAAAATGATGAGGTCGAACAAGTATAATAAATTTATATCTTTAGAAACCCACTAACTTTACAAAGTTCATTTAGAATATTCTCTGTTAGTAATTTTCTTTTTAAAAAAATCGAAACAGCTGTAATAAACTGTTGAAACAATTACTTTATAATTTTAATATTTCATGCAGCAAATGCAGTTCCTGTCGATGACCAGTGTTATGCCAACTTTCTTCAAATCTTCGCCGGGAGTTTCGACGGAGCAACAAATATCTACATAAATGGGACAAGAGATAAGGGTAACCGAGGGATAAGAATAACTCCAATTACAAATACAAGATTAGGAAATCCCGGGGTCAGTTGCTTTCTTCGTTTATCAACAAACGGTAACCAAAAGTACACAAACATAAACATTAACATAAACACACAAAAACACTTATTACACTTTAACACAAAAACATGATATAAGCTGGCAGTTTTTTCGCAGAAATATAACAAAGAGAGCGTTTCATTTTATATATATATATATATTATTTATGTATATATATGTATGAATGTATGTATATACGTAAATATGTATATATGTATATATGTGTATATGTATATTTGTCTAAATGTATATATGTGTATATGTGTATATGTGTATGTGTGTATATGTATATGTGTGTATATGTGTATATGTGCATGTGTGGATGTGTGGATGTGTGTATGTGTATATATGTGGATGTGTGTATATGTGTATGTGTCTATATGTGTATGCGTGTATATGTGTATGTGTGTATATGTGTATGTGTGTATATGTGTATGTATGTATATGTGTATATGTGTATATGTGTATGTGCGTATATCTGTATGTGTGAATATGTGTATATATGTATATGTGTATGTGTGTATATGTGTATATGTGTATATGTGTATATGTGTATATGTGTATATGTGTATATGTTTATATGTTTATATGTGTAAATGTGTAAATGTGTAAATGTGTAAATGTGTAAATGTGTATATGTGTATATGTGTATATGTGTATATGTGTATATGTGTATATGTGTATATGTGTATATGTGTATATGTGTATATGTGTATATGTGTATATGTGTATATGTGTATATGTGTATATGTGTATATGTGTATATGTGTATATGTGTATATGTGTATATGTGTATATGTGTATATGTGTATATGTGTATATGTGTATATGTGTATATGTGTATATGTGTATGTGTGTATGTGTGTATGTGTGTATGTGTGTATGTGTGTATATGTGTATGTGTGTATGTGTGTATGTGTGTATGTGTGTATGTGTGTATGTGTGTATGTGTGTATGTGTGTATGTGTGTATGTGTGTATATGTGTATTTGTGTATCTAGGTATGTGTGTATGTGTGTATATGTGGATGTGTGTATATGTGTATGTGTCTATATGTGTATGCGTGTATATGTGTATGTGTGTATATGTGTATGTATGTATATGTGAATGTGTGTATATGTGTATATGTGTATATGTGTATATGTGTATATGTGTATATGTGTATATGTGTATATGTGTACATGTGTATATGTTTATATGTTTATATGTGTATATGAGTGTATATGTGTGTATATTTTTGGTTATGTGTATATGTATATATGTATATATATATATTTATATATATATATATATATATATATATATATATATATATATATATATATATATATATATATATATATATATATATATATATATATATATGTATATGTGTATGTGTATATATGTGTATATGTGTGTATGTGTATGTGTACATATGTATATGAGTATATATGTATATATGTATATATGAATATATGTACATATGTACATATGTACATATGTATATATGTATATATGTATATATGTATGTATGTATATGTCTGTATATGTTTGTACGTGTATATGTGTGTATGTGTATGTGTACATATGTGTATGCGTATATAGGTATATATGTATACATGTACATATGTATATATGTATATATGTATATATGTATATATGTATATATGTATATATGTATATATGTATATATGTATATATGTATATATGTATATATGTATATATGTATATATGTATATATGTATATATGTATATATGTATATATGTATATATGTATATGTGTACATATGTATATATGTGTATATATGCGTATGTGTATGTGTACATATGTATATGTGTATATATGTTTATATGTTTATATATACATATGTATAAATTTATATGTGTATATGTGTATATGTGTATATGTGTATATGTGTATATGTGTATATGTGTATATGTGTATATGTGTATATGTGTATATGTGTATATGTGTATATGTGTATATGTGTATGTGTGTATGTGTGTATGTGTGTATGTGTGTATGTGTGTATATGTGTATGTGTGTATGTGTGTATGTGTGTATGTGTGTATGTGTGTATGTGTGTATGTGTGTATGTGTGTATGTGTGTATATGTGTATTTGTGTATCTAGGTATGTGTGTATGTGTGTATATGTGGATGTGTGTATATGTGTATGTGTCTATATGTGTATGCGTGTATATGTGTATGTGTGTATATGTGTATGTATGTATATGTGAATGTGTGTATATGTGTATATGTGTATATGTGTATATGTGTATATGTGTATATGTGTATATGTGTATATGTGTACATGTGTATATGTTTATATGTTTATATGTGTATATGAGTGTATATGTGTGTATATTTTTGGTTATGTGTATATGTATATATGTATATATATATATTTATATATATATATATATATATATATATATATATATATATATATATATATATATATATATATATATATATATATATATATATATATATATATATATATATATATATATATGTATATGTGTATGTGTATATATGTGTATATGTGTGTATGTGTATGTGTACATATGTATATGAGTATATATGTATATATGTATATATGAATATATGTACATATGTACATATGTACATATGTATATATGTATATATGTATATATGTATGTATGTATATGTCTGTATATGTTTGTACGTGTATATGTGTGTATGTGTATGTGTACATATGTGTATGCGTATATAGGTATATATGTATACATGTACATATGTATATATGTATATATGTATATATGTATATATGTATATATGTATATATGTATATATGTATATATGTATATATGTATATATGTATATATGTATATATGTATATATGTATATATGTATATATGTATATATGTATATATGTATATATGTATATATGTATATATGTATATATGTATATGTGTACATATGTATATATGTGTATATATGCGTATGTGTATGTGTACATATGTATATGTGTATATATGTTTATATGTTTATATATACATATGTATAAATTTACATATGTATATATGTGTATATGTATGTGTATTTATGCATATATGTATAGATGTGTGTGAGGGTGTCTGAATCTCAAAGAATGCACAACCAACACGATTGAGGCTAGGTATCACAGTATCCTTTATTTCTCTTCAAACGCGCCCCTAGTCGCACATCAACCTGTTTGCTTTTCCCTCAACCTTCAACTGTCCTCCGCATTCATCCCTACACACCAACTTTCTCTCGCTCACAACACGGCCACTGTCACCCGACCAGTCGCTTGCCTTGTACCCTCGTTCACTCCGTACAACAACATACACGTCAACACACCCGGCCTCGCGTCTCACTACATGATACATACACACACGCAGTGATCCTTTCCACGTATTCACCTTTCATACACATTACATGGCCACATAGGCCTACCCTCCATCTGTCCCTAGCTGATGCAATCGACGGAATTAACAAAAAAAGAAAACCAATAACTCAACACAATATGTATATATATATATATATATATATATATATATATATATATATATATATATATATATATATATATATATATATATATATATATATATATATATATATATATATATATATATAACTACGATGTTAGCAGTCGCAATGGGACAGTTGAGTTATCTCTCCAATGACTTTCCGTAAGTCTGTAGTACACCGAATAGACGCACCATATCAAACTTGTACTCTGTAAAATACACCTAGTACGAAGACATGGAAATCATGTACATATTACATTCCCAAGAATAGCTACATAGTAACCCTGTATAGAACATTTGAAATATGTTTAATTAAACATCACACACAAACGACAACCGATCGTTGACTCGGCACCACCCGTAGCATACTTTTGTTGGGTACAATCCACCTTCAGTCTCTGCAAGAACATCATCATTTACATTTCTCGTATATAACAATTAACAATAAACACAGTAAACATACATACGAAAGAAACTTAACAAAAGTATACCGGTACTTGTTTTTAACTTTGGATCCGGCGTCGATTTTTCTCTCCTTCGGTACAACTTGTCGAAAGACGCCATGCTACATAATGTATATTGTAGAACAAATGTCTTACACGTGTGTTGTCTCACCGCCGTCTTGTTGTGTGCTCCGTCCCAGACTGTGACCAGATCAAATATCACCTTACCGCTGCATTAGAATGATAGTTTTGTGGTATGGTCTCTCTCCCGATATCATTCCCGATGATTACGTCGAATGATCCCCGTTCGAATACTAAGGCTGGGACTTGTCCCGTCACATACCATTTTCCATTCACCCGTGTATTTGTGCTGTTTGACGTAGCTACTTTTTACAGCAATAGTAGAGCAACCCGTGTCTCTAACCGCCTCTACCGTATAAGCTCCCACATTCACCATTAGCGTTGACATTTTCGGTGAGATCTGTAGTAACGGTGCTTGTTCTACTCCCTCATTATCTGGGCTACTGTTGTGGTTGTTGTAATCATTGTTATGATTTTCGTCCTGCCTCGGTCTATGTTGTTGGCTGTAATAACTGTGTGGCGCATGAGTGTTTGTGTCTCTGGGGTTTTCTTGACCCGCAGCCTGGTTATTGACCCCAACGTTTGAGTTTCTATGCGGACAGTTCTTAATCATGTGACCCGGTTGTTGGCAGTTGAAACACCTCCCAACGTATTTTGTGCAGTTGGTTTGTGTTCCCCCCGAACGAAATGAAATTTATATGATTTTTATAGAAAATATATACTTTTAACAGTGTCCGCCCCCCCCCCCCCGAAAAAAATCTACCGCCCCCCAAAAATTTCAAGTGCCCCCCCCCCGGAGAAAAAAGCCTGGAAGAAACACTGCATGTATGATAATAGTAAAACAGTGTCAAATAATGCCTTTACAATGTTTGTTTGTAGGCTGTGTAAATAAAACAATACACAAACAAGCAACAATAGGAACCTGAATGACAAAATGATAAATGATGTGAAACAAGGTGGGGACATGGGGGTTGTGGGGGGGGGGGGGGGGTGGGAGTCAAATTAATGTTGTTAGAAATGTATTTGGATAATACATCATCTTAAGTATTTAACATAGTATTACAACACAGGGGTGGGGTCATGGGGACAAAGGGGATGCAGTAATGGGGGCAGTATAATATGATAATGAGGTTTAGGGGCGGGGAGGGTGTGATGAAAGGGGATGTGTCGGTTAGGATTAGGCGGGCCAGGTGGCCAATGCAGTTTAATATGTTCTTTACGTTGTGGTGTTGCTAATTATGGTATATGTCGAGTCGTCTACGATAAATCAAGTCTAGTACGTGTGCCGTGAACTATACCTTGTCGTGTTTTGCTTTTATTCTACTTTTCCAAATAGTCTTTCTATAGATAGCTACAGTCCTTGCTTTTTGCTGTAGGTCCGTCCTGTCTCTTTGTTAAGGGATTTTGTTTAGGGTTATAACTACATCGATGTTGAAGGTCCCGTTTTTTGTTATTTTGGTTTCTAGCGTCTTTTTCGTGTTTTGTATGGTGGGGCATTCTAAATAGATGTGCGTTTCGGTTTCGGGTGTGTTTTGTCTGCATAGTGGGCTATTGGGTTTCTGTTGTTTTGCTAGGGATGTTGAATTGTAAACGAGTCTGGATGTTATTTCCCTGGCTTTGGGTGTGTTGGTTTTGAGGTGTAGGTTCCTAAAAGTGTCTATTGTGTCTGTTAGAGCGTATTTCCTACACCATTGAATTCTGTTGTATAATGGGGTTGAGAATTTTTGCACTAACTTTTTGTAAATGTTTTGTGATTTTTCGTGTACAAGTTTTTCATTGTTATCAAATATTTTTAAGCATTCTGTGTAAAAGGGACTGTCTTTTCCTCCTATGTAATGTGGAATTGTATTATTGATTTTTGTAAGTTTGTTGAGCAAAGTTCGGTTGACAAATTATTCTGCTAATGTGTGTTAGTCTGAATGTATTGATTTTGGTCTGTATGTCGTGAAGGTTATTCCTCCATGAAGTTTGTTTTGTACTAACGTGTTGTGGCTAATGTTTGTAATTGTGGTCTAAAATATGTACTCTCTAATGATTTTATTCAGATGTTTAATTGTTGGTTTTGGGATTGTTTTAGCCGTGGCTTTATAGGTAATTTTTGGGATTACGTAACTATTAATTATAGATGACCTAGCAAAAATTGTTGTTGAGCTAAATTTGTAAAGTGCTATGTGTTTTGGATTTTGCATGAGACTTGTTTCCATTCATCATCGTTATTGGTGTGTGGGTTGCTGTAGTTGGTTATGCCGTAAAGTTTTAATGTGTTGGTACCTATCATGTTAAGTGGGTAATTTGGTTTGTTGATCCAACGTCCAAGTCCCATGATTTTGGTTTTCATCAGGTTAATTTTTGACCCGCTACTTAGCCCAAAGTCAAGGAAAGTGTCTATTATTAGAATGATAGATTTCTCGGTTTGGAGGGAGGTGCGCGGACCTTTGACCACAGGTGTTTTGACCATAGGGGGTTTGACCATAAGGGGTTTGACCATAGGGGGTTTGACCACCTGTGTTTTTCTCGTGTGTGTAGTGGATGATGTCTCTAATTAAGTGATTGTGATTTTGTATGTTCCTACCTGTGATGTTGCATTGTTGATCTACATGTATAATTTTATGCAAGTGTGGTTCAATTTTGGAGACTTGAGCTTTGGATAGAATTTTGTAATCAGTGTTTAGGAGAGAAATAGGTCTATAGTTTTGGGTTAGTTTAGGATCGGTTTTAGGTTTGCGTATTAATGTTATGTATGATCTGTTGGAGTTTTCGTGGCATTGTTCTAGCAGAAACATTTCTCTAAAGGTAGCTAAAAGAAGGGGAGCTATGTCGGCTGAAAAGGCTTTAGAAAAATTCGCTTGTAGGCCGTCCGGTCCTGGTGATTTGTTTGAATTTAATTTGAGTATGGTTTTGGTTATGTTGACTGACTGAAAGGAGGTGTCAATATTAATTTTGTCGCTGTCTTGTAAGGGTTTAATAAACTTAAGGTATTTGTTTTGTATGTCTGTGTTTGTCTCTTCGAACGTGTATAGTTGCGTATAATAGCCTCTAAATATTGATTGAATTTTTTCCGGGTCAGTCGTCTCTTGGTTATTGATGTCTATGAAATGTGTGATTTGTTTTGCCCTCTGAAAGCTATGTTCTAAAATTAAGGTGTGGTGTGTGGGATTTTCCGAGCCTATTTGCTCAATTCTACTTCTAATTTGCGCTCCTCTATATTTGTGCTCTTGTATTTTAGATAGTTCCGTTTCTATTGAGTTTATTTGTTCTTTGTTGTTGTTGATTTCGTTAAGTATACTTAGTTGTTTTTCTAGTTTAGTTTCTATAGTGGGCCCTTACGCTATTGATGCTACATGCATACTGAATAGATACCCCCTTAATGTCTTGTTTTAAATCTTCCCAATGTTGGATTTTCTTAAATGTTGGTGATGACTGCGTGTAAAATTGTATTGTTTCTTTTATAGTGTTGATTTAGTGCTCGTCTAGTAATAGTGTATTATTGAATTTCCAGTATGTGCTGTGTTTTGGTTTGTTTTGTGTTTGTTCATTTTTTAAAGTTGTCAGAACTGCTGTATGGTCGCTAAATTGTAGTGTTCAGAATAGATGTTCTACTTTGTTGATTTTCATGTTCGATGGGGCGTAAATTCTTTCTAGACGGTATCTATTCCCAGATGCGTTACTTCCGTTGGTGGTTTGTATGGTGTGTGGATATTGCGCTCTGTATGTGTCGACTAAATTGAAATATGTTTTAATGTTGTTGATTAAGTCGGGGTGTGGATTGTCTGCGGTTAAGCGGTTTTGAATTATGTCTTTTAGTCCTACAATTAGGTATGTCAAACGGCCGTAAAAACGCCGTTTCCGCTCGCGTCGCCCAAATATAGTAGCTTTTCACTTCATAGTTTCGATAATAAATAAACCGGGAGTGATCTCCCCTAAACTTTCTCGAATATTTTTATATAAAATAACAGGGGATGGGAACTCGGGCTATAGACATGATTTTTAATCCATTTTAAATACTTAAAGTTTTAAAAATAGAATAAAATCTCGTAGACAAATTAATTGCACACCAAGTGAACGCGAAATAAAAAATCGCATAATAGTGCGCAATATTATTAGTACTTTTAAAATTTACATTAGTTTTTTGAGAAATCGGAAGTAGCGTAAATTACTACTTTCTGTCAACGGAAATTACTCAAAATTTAACAGAAGGTAGAGAATTAGATCTTATACTTACATGTGAACTTTCATGTATCTATCTGAAATAGTACTCAAGTTATAGGCTTTTGAAAAATTCAAAGTAGAAAAAGTACCACTTCCGGTTGTCGGAAATCGCTCAAAAGTTGATACGGATCTACGATTTTGATATAATACTTATATATGAAATTTCATCAACCTAGCTGTAACGGTACTCAAGTTATCGTGTTTACACACGGACACACAGACACACAGACACACAGACACACACACAGACATACGGACAAGATTGCAAAATTATGTTTTTCCGTATCAGTGAGGTGTAAAACGTCGAGATTTGTAAAAATCTCGATTTTTTTTTGCACGATTACAATACTTTCTCTATACTACGTATATACGAGAAAGTAAAAAGGCTCATATAGTAATAAACTTGGTACCATTAAAAAGTAGATTGTAAGTCCTCTAATTATGTGTAATTTTTATAGTTGTTGATATTAAACAATATATCTCATTTACCGATTGAATACTATCACCGAGATGATTTTTCAACGGCAGTCGAGTAACTGATTTTGACCTCTCTCTCATTCAACTCGCGGGCCTTTTTTGACCGTTCAATGTATTTCTTTATAAATACATGTAAAATGTTTCAGAATTGAATAGCCTTTAGTGGGATACAAAACAAAAAAATGCATAATAGACTAAATATTTTAAATGTTAAAAAAACTAAGAAATTTGAAAATTACCATGTGATTCTATCATCGTATAACTTTTTATAATCATATTCAGAAAGATGGTCCTTTTTTCTGTTATAACACATATTTTGTTGATCATTTCTGAGCATGGTCAAAAAAGGCCGAGATCGACAAAACACACTATAGCGATCACTAAAGTAGCTCTAGGTCCGGTCGAAGAAAATGGCCGTTTTCTTCGTTAACAACGCACCATCAAGCTTTTCTAAATTGATGTTAGCAAGTTTTAGAGGCTTGATAGTTCAGTAAGATAAATAAAAGCATGTAGCTACTTAATAAACAAGTTTGTGAGTCTAGTTTTGATAGTTTATTTCTTCAGTATATTTTTATTATTAAAACTATAACGCCGTTCAATGATTAGACTCCCGGTTTATATATAATTACTTTCTCGTATATACGAAGTATAGAGAAAGTGTTGTAATCGTGAAAAAAAAAATTTGAGATTTTTGCAAATCTCGACGTTTTAGGGCTCCCTGAGTCGGAAAAACATATTTTTGCAATCTTGTCCGTATTCTGTGTGTATGTGTGTGTGTGTGTGTGTGTGAAAACAGGATAAATTTTAAATATAAGTATTATATCAAAATCGTAGATCTGTATCAACTTTTGAGCGATTTCCAATAACCGGAAGTGGTTCTTTTCCTACTTTGACTGTTTCAAAAGCCTATAACTTGAATACTATTTCACATAGATAAATGAAATTTCACATGTAAGTAAAAGATCTAATTCTCTACCTTCTATCAAATTTTGGGTAATTTCCTTTGACCGGAAATACTAATTTACGCTATTTCTGATATCTCAAAAAACTAATGTAAATTTATAAAGTACTAATAATATTGCGCACTATTATTAGTATTATGCACATTTTATTTGGCGTTCATTTGGTGTGCAATTTTTTTTTCTACGAGATTTTATTCTATTTTTAAAAGTTTAAGTAAACAAAAATCATGTCTATATTCCGAGTTGACATCCCACGTAGTGTTATATTAGAATATTCGAGAAAGTTTAGGGGATATCACTCCCGGTTTATTTATATTATTAATTTTAAATACATTTCCTTTTTATGCAAGGTCATTCTTTAGTAAGTTCTTTATGAAAAAATATTTAGTAAGAGAAGTAATTGCTTTTTAATTTGTTTAGTACAAATCGATTAAAAGGAGCTTAAGAACACCCCAATTTGACTATTTAAAAAAGGGAAATAAGTCATGGAAGTGTTTTGGACGTTTGCTTATCTTTGTTAAATTTAATTTTAGGAGAGAGAGGACATGGCTTTCACAGTGGTTTAAAAACAAAGGGAAAAAGAAGATACAAGAGCGTGGGGTGGTGTCTATAGAATAAAGATAATCCAACCGCAGCTACGGTAATCGTTTTACAAAACAAACATCAAGTCAAAATGCAAGAAAATTAGATTTTTTAAACTATAATAAAAATTATTAGGGTCGGCCGTGGGCCACTAAATGGCGTGCCCCCCCCCCCCCCCCCCCCGCATTGCGGGGTCTGGCGGCACTGTAGTTCCGCCCCTGATCGGTACCCGTTTCACGTGAATATATTTTAAAATGTCGTACTTGCTTGAGAAAAATAATTTATGAAATAGTTCTTGATCAAAACGCAATGTGCTTTACTACACGCTGAACGATATTAGTGCCAAAGCAAAGAAATAACTAATTAGCTAAAAATCCGACACATTTAACATAACACAGGCACACACTGATTAAGTGACTTAAATGATTCCGTAGAAAATCTGGCTATTCAATAGTCATTATGTTGTTTTTAAGTAATTTGTATTAGTTTGACCGATACAATTGTATATATTTCGTAGCGTACGTCTTGATGAGTAGATCTATCTAGATCTAAAGCAAATTTGAATGAAGTAGTTCCTTTCCTTATAGTCTGAAATCAAAAGATTCACATATTAAAAAAAATAAAAAATTAAGTTTGACTTAGCAGTCTCGATCACGCACCACCTGCGTGGTATTAAGTACACTATCATCTCAGCTATTTAGGCACATTATAAATCACGGAGGCTGAAAAATTAACTTACGCGAATATGCCTATTCTTTCAAATTCCTTTTTTTTATCCCAAATTAGCCAGTTCATAGCTAAACAAACAAAGATTTATATAAAATAATTAAGGCCTGAAATAGTTTAAAAGATAATTATATTTTTGGAATAGATTCTAGAGTAAGTAGAGTCTAAATCTAGATCTTAGCGACTTAGCGTCTACGTCTAGTTTTTGCGTAGATTTAGATCTAGTCTAGAATCTAGATCTAGAATCTCAAGATCTAGATCTAGAATCCAAATAGAAAAAAATAAATTTTATAAGTTTAGGCCGGAAAAATGGTAGTGTACTGGTAAAAGTATATTTTCTATATAAATTCTATTTTGTTCTGGGGGCAGATGCCCCCCCCCCCTCTCAGTGACGCCTGGAAGAAACTCTGCCTTCAGTGAATTTGCAAAAGACCATCCGGTCCAGTCCCAGAAGTCATCCAGCCATCTTCTCTTTTGTTACCCTCGCTATCCATCCCCCCCCCCCCCCCTCCATAGGTGTACATTAGGACATCATAAATCTCATTTATAGGGCCCGGATTCATCTCTAGGAGCCCGTATTGAGTGTTCATGGCTCTCATCCATGTATGATCTCACGATCTAGCACCAATCTAGCACCTGCAATCCCTTTACAAAGCCTCGTAAAAGTTAACAAAGTAAAACTGGTATGGGGAACCTTTGGAGGTGAATATTATTGGGGCATGACAATAGTACACAGCTAATTGACATTTGTGTTATATGTAGTTTGAGCTCTCTTGTATAAAGACTCTTTCCATCTTTTGTTAACCAACCCCCATGACTGAATTTTTTCACCTAAATCGTGACCATTGTTATTATTCTGGTTGGTTATTATTTTAATATTACATACTGGTCAATTTACAGCAATACTAAATTAGTTTATATTCAATGGAATTAAATACTTTAGTTAGTGTAATTCTGAAAACTTAAAAGTAAAATGTAAGTTTTTAAAAAAAAAATATTTTCAATTTTTTATACAATTTTATATAAGTAAATATAGGTCAAGGTCATAATTAAATATCTATAAATACTACTTAACACACCAAAGTCAACAGTTAACAAAGTCATTAGTCAACAATTGTTTCGCCATGAATAACCATTTAACGTAAATATTTGCATCTGTGTTTCTCACTAGTGTCCAATTAATGTGACGTTTGTGTAACAATCTACATGGGGCCATTCGTTGCTAACGTCCCACTTATGGGACGCTTGTTGTACACGTGATATAACGAAGTAGTTAGAAAAAATTGTTACTTTTTTAGAAGATATGCATTTTTCTGTGCGCATGTTTTCTTTTTTCCGCCATTTTGACAACCCCTGCAAAGCCGGCGCTATAACTTTTTTCTATATTAAAATTTTTCACAAAACACACACAAATTCAATAGTATAACCATTTTCAAATACAATGAAACATAATTTGTGTTTTAACTAGTTTTTAACCAATTTTAGCAATTTTTTACAACCGTCCCATAAGTGGGATGTTAGCAGAATATGGGAAATGTACAAAATGTGTTTTTTACTTCCCTTTTCAATTTTTTCAAAAAGTGAGAAAAACCAATTTCAATGCAATTAATTTAAATGATGTACTTATTTTTGAGGTTTGAAAAAAATTGAGTCTGTACTCTCTGTATGTGTGATAGATTATGAATACAACGGAGACAGAAGCCATCAGCATGAAGCCATCTTTATTATTTGTTAACCGGAAGAGGAAGAACAACATATAAGGGACATCACTCATAATAACAACATTATAAATATAACTAATACAAGAAGAGTGAGTTCCCTTGACCTCACAATTATCTCAATATATTACATCCCTTTACCCTTAGAACACAACAACACATCTCTCCATAGAACAATTGATAGTATCCTAAAATCACCAATTATATTGTAACATGAAAATTATGGTAGATTACATCCTTACAAACAATGCACAATATGTTACAACATAATTAAAATATAAAACAATGATGTCAAAGTCCTTTTGACCTTTAAAATCATAGGTCTAACTTATTTGGGACTTTGATTGTCCTGCTTGACCTTCTCAGTGGCTTTTGATTTGGTGCCTCAAGATTCTGACCATCTGGATTCTCTATCTCAGGAGGTCTAGGATTTAAATCATTAACTCCAGAATTTACATTTTCTGACTCTAGACAACTTGGTTCACTCATATCAACAGAACTTGGTTGTGGAACAAACTGAGTTGGTGTGAACAGATCAGATTTGGTGGGATTGACAGATTCACACTTATTATCTGCACAAGTTATTTTTAACTGGTCTGCATGTCTACGGACAATAAGTCCATCACTTGTTTTTACTTTATAAGACACAGGTCCTGTACATTGAACAATTTGACCTGGTATCCATTTTTCCCTTCTCCCATAATTTCTTAGATACACATTCTCATTATATCCAAATTCTCTTCAGTGGATGTTTTGTCATGATTTAATGGGACTATTTTTGAATTGGCATCTGAAAGTATTATGCTATTATTCAGATCCTTAACTGACATAGATTTCTTTGATTGATCAATTTTCTCATGTAATCTGATAGTGCTTGTTGGTAACCAAAAATACTGTTTAAAAGTACTATCCTGGACCATATCAATTTGCAACTGTGATCCAGTATTTGAAGTGGGTGTATTAAATGGCAAAATTCTTTTTTTTTTCTTTTGATGTTACCCTTTTAGTTTCTGTAAGTGCTAATGATGTTAGCAAAGTTGTTTGATGATCACATTCTTTCTTACTAATGTATTCTCTTTAAAAGCATTTGAAATTGCCATATCACCATAATCATTTATTAAGTTATAAATACTTTGTTTAGACAACTCTGACTAATAATGGACTGCATCTTCTCCATCTTTTAGACTTAATTCCATTTTTCTTATTTTATATGGCCTTAAGTCATCATTCACAGACTCTTCAGGCCAACCATTCTTACAGTACTCATATACTTTTATTAAGCACTCATCTTTTTGTGTTTCTCTTTTAATATCATTCACATTTATATTGGAGTTATCCATGATAGTGAAGAGAACAAATACATCTTCTGGTATATAGCTAAGGCTTTGGTTTTTTAAAGGTAATCTACTAAGACTATCTGCACTATTCTCAGATCCAGGTTTGTATCTCAATTCATAATTGTATGCAGTTAGTGTGATAGCCCATCTTTGAATTCTTGGTGAGGCATGCTCAGGTAGGGTTTTGTTTTCTCCAAATAAACCTAGCAATGGTTTATGATCTGTAAAGATGGTGAACTTCCTACCAAACAGAAACTTATGAAATTTCTTAACACCAAAAATGATGCCTAAACCTTCCCTATCTAACTGAGAATAATTTTTCTCAGCCTGGTTCAAAGATCTACTGGCAAAAGCAATGGGTCTGTCACCCTTTTTATCTATGTGGGATAAGACTGCTCCTACACCTTCTGGTGAAGCATCACATGTTAATATAAGTCTTTTCCCTGGGTCATAGTGAGTTAGTAAGGTGTCAGAAGACAAAGCTTCTTTTGCTGTATTAAAAGCAGCTTCTTGTTGTTTACCCTAGTGCCAAGTTGCATTTTTCTGTAGCAGCTTGTACAGTGGTGATAGTTTACCAGACAGATTTCCTATGAACTTTGCATAGTAATTTATCAAGCCCAAAAAAGCTCTCAGTTGTTGGGTATTTTCAGGTTTGGGTGCTTCTTTAATGGCTTTTGTTTTCTCAGGTTGAGGTCTGATACCTTGCTTGCTTAAAATATAACCAAGAAAACTAATTTCTGTCAGCATGAATTGACATTTATCTTTGTTTATCTTTAAACCTTTTTCACCAACTATTTTCAAAACTTTATCTAGTGTTTTAAGATGTTCAGTGTCATTCTTACCAGTTATGTACACATTGTCAAAGTAAACACAAACATTTGGAATATCCTTAAAAATACTGTCCATGACAGCTTGGAAAATTCCAGGGCTGGATGATATACCAAAACATAGTCTTTCATATTGGTAGAGTCCTTTATGTGTGTTTATTGTCGTATAGACTTTTGAATCTGGATGCAGTTCTAGTTGAGTGTAAGCATGACTAAAGTCTAATTCAGTGAATTTGTCTCCTCCTGCCAAATTCAAAGAAATTTCCTCAATGTTAGGAATAGGGTACCTATTTAGCTCTATTTGCTTATTCAGTGGACTTTATAGTCTCCACAAATTCTTACAGAACCATCCTTCTTTAACACTGGCACAATGGGCGTTGCCCAATCGGAATAGTCTACCTTCTTTATGATGCCATTAGATTCCAATCTACTTAGCTCATTTTTAACTTTATCCCTCATTGCATAAGGTGGAACTCTAGCTTTGCAGTATCTTGGATTTGTGTCTTTAATGCTTATCTTTACTGTTCTATCATTTAGTAATCCAGGATTACCAAAAACACTTTCATTTTCAGATATAACTTTATCTATTGAAGTAAGACTAGATTCTCTTGCATTGTTCAATGAACATATACTCTCCCAATTTAACTTAAGATCAACTAACCAGTTCCTACCTAGTAATGGTGGTCCATTTCCTTCAACCACAAGAAGAGGAAGTTTAACACTTTGACCATTATAACTTACATGAACCATACACTCTCCTCTTACCGGAACATTGTCACCAGTGTATGTTGTTAGACACTTGTGACATGGTTGTAGAGGCACTGATCCTCCTGTGACAGCGTCAAAGTCCTTCTTTGTGATGACTGTTAGAGATGCTCCAGTGTCAAGTTGGAAGCTGATGCTCTTACCGTTGATATTAACTAGTACATTGATGGGAGCATGACTTATTGATTTCACAGAGAACAGGTTGAAATCCGGCTGCGAGTCAGTTTGAGCATTTTCACAGGTAGAGTGGTTCATTGGTTGGGTTAGGTAGTCTTGGTGAGAGTTAACATAGTGCTGCCTTTGGTTGCGGTACTGTCTTGACTGGCTAGATTTAGCAACAGACGAAGACTTTGCAAAGCAGGCCTTAGCAACGTGACCTTGCTTACTGCACTTATAACAAGTTGCTAACTTGAACTTGCATCGATGAGATGCATGGGGACCTTTGCATCGATGACATTTTTGATCATTATTACTAGATTTAGATCTAGGCTTTAAACGTGCAGGCTGTTTAGCATAAGTTGAAATGCTCTGATGGGGTTGGTGTTTGTTGACTAACCTGCTGTTTACTGCATGGATCTCTGATGACGTTAGAGATCTCGCCGCCTCGGATGACTGCTGGAATGAAGTTGCAAGTTGTATTGCTTTTTCTAATGTGAGATCTGACTCGAGCAGCAACTTTCTTTGAACATCAGGACTGTTTACACCTGTCACAAACTTTTCACATAGTCTGTCAGACAGCGTATCGCCGAATTCACAGAATCTACTTAAATGACGTAAAGCAGCAACATATTCTGATATTGACTCGTTTGGTTGACGAGTCCTACCGTCAAATCCAGCTCGACATAGAAACTTTGATGGGGCAGGCACATGGTGGTCTGTTAGCAATTTGCTCAGCTCGTTAAAGCTCTTGGTAGTTAGACTAGCTGGTGCGCATAAGTCCTTTAATAGCCTAAATTGTTGAGGCCCTATGACTGTTAACAAAACAGCTCTCTTTTTGGCTTCTATCGTCACGTCGTTAGCTTCAAGGTAAAAGCTTAACCTATCTAGATAATCATGAATGATTTCATCATTCGAATCAAATTCTTTTATTTGGCCATACAGCGCCATTTTCCTAGAAATACTTAGCCAATATGCTCTAGCAAACCTCTTTTTTGAGTAAGTAGGTGCTCTTTCTAGTGGATTATTTATCCTCGTCGCCAATGTGATAGATTATGAATACAACGGAGACAGAAGCCATCAGCATGAAGCCATCTTTATTATTTGTTAACCGGAAGAGGAAGAACAACATATAAGAGACATCACTCATAATAACAACATTATAAATATAACTAATACAAGAAGAGTGAGTTCCCTTGACCTCACAATTATCTCAATATATTACAGTATGTGTGTGTTGAGTTCAAAAGTTTGTGTTTGTGACATATACTTTTATAGATATAACCTCTCAAACATGGAACTTTTTAGGATGTTGAAAAAAAAAAATTAAAAACCAATTTTTTAAAACGCCATAACTTTTTTACTACTTGAGATACATGAACAAATGCAGTGCACACTATCTTAGAATCATGAGTTCTTGACATAGCAACTTTCAAAAAAGCTTTGGGACCGTTTTAAAAAATCAGTTTGACACCCCTACTACAATGTCTAATCTGTCTTCCACGAAATTGAAGTCCCCGGCCAAAATAATGTCATGTTGGTTGTATCTGTTAGTTAATAATTGTTCCGGGTTTTCATAAAATTTACTGTCTTTGGGTCTATGTGGTCCGTGTACATTGACTATGCTTAGTTTTCCCCCTTGTCGCTCGATTGTAACTATTGCTAATTTTCCTTCAGAGTCGGCGTGCTTATCTGTTATGTTGAACTTGTTTGATGTGTTAAAAATTGTTGACCCACTACCCGTGATCAGTGAACTGTAGCTGTGGTGTGCTTGAGTTAACCCTAAGTTGTGAGTGAATTTGTCTGCAGTGAATTTATTTTTGTAGTTAGTTTCTTGTAGTAAAATGAAGTCAGGTTTATGTTTGTCGATTAATTGTCTTACGTACTTGCCTTTGTATTTTGTGCTTTGTATGTTGAGGGTTATAATTGTGAGGTTACTTACACTGCTTTTAATACCTGGTCCGCCTTAGTCTGTTTTGGGATTAGTGAATTGGGTGTAAAAGTTTTCCTTTTTGTTGTGGTCCTGTCCTTTGTGGTTGGACGTGTTGGGGTTGGTCGTGTAGGGCTCTGATTTTTAAGATTTATACGTATATTTTGTATGTAAAATGCTTGTGATCGAGGATTAAAAAGAAATATAAGAAAAAATGATACTTCTATTGCCTCAAGTGTTAAATGTCAAAGGTACTCATTGTCTAAATTTATGGCTTAAAAAATTTAAACTGAAAGTATTGTAAAACAATTTTCATTTTTCAAACTTACGATAATAATTGCCAGCATGTTCATTTCACAAAATTTTAAAAAGATATCATCATTTTCAAAATTTTAATTATGTTTGAAAATTATTTATATTTAGTCCTTTAGCACTTATTACTTCCCTTGATAAATTAGGAAAACGCAAATACTTTCCTTAAAAAACATTACATCGGGTGAAAGAATTTACTTTTTTACTTTGTTTTGGTGTTGGGAAAAAATAATTACATAACTAGCGGGGATCGATCAAGTGCAATGTGGTAGGTATTTTTTAATACCGCCTTTTATTTATTCTATACACTGAACGTACTGTGTACTAATTATTTTATAAATCAATAACAGTTAATAAGCCAGGTCCTACATGTCCTATATGTTTATTTCTTTCCGTTAACGGATAAGCTTTGAGTATTATAATTATTCACTAAATTGAAACAGGCGCTCCCGCCGGCGCCCCACTAGGGTTCAATTTGGTGCCCTGGGCTTTGGTGCATAATTTTGCTTTAAACGGTACGATAGACTATGGATAATAAAGGTTACTATAATCTTTAAGTGAATCGAATACGGGCATCCTCCGGAGCCCAGACAGGTATTTTTAATACCGTATTTTAATTATTCTATACACTGAACGTACTGTTTTCTTCTTATTATTTTTAATCAAAGACAGTTGAAGTAACAAATTACATCTTTATTCGGGAACGGGAATTCCTGCAGGTTATTATTTCTGTCTTTGTTCGCGTTTTCGTTTGTGTCTGGCCTTGTTTGCGCACGAAGGAGTTCGCTTTTGTCGGTCTCACCAGAAAGCTCTTTTATAGACACCTGCACCAAACTACAAGAAGATATACGATTTTATATAATACTAGCCATACCGGTTTGTGTTGTGTTTGTATTGAGTCGTGTTGTTTTGTGTTTGTGTTGTGTTTATGTTGTGTTTGTGTTGTGTTTGTGTTGTGTTTGTATTGTGTTTGTGTTGTGAATGTGTTGTGTTTGCGTTGTGTTGTGTTTTTAGTGTGTTTGTGTTGTGATTGTGTTGTGTTTGTGTTGTGTTTGTGTTGTGTTTGTGTTGTTTTTGTGTAGTGTTTGTATTGTGTTTGTGTTGTGAATGTGTTGTGTTTGCGTTGTGTTGTGTTTTTAGTGTGTTGTGTTGTGTTTGTGTTGTGTTTGTATTGTGTTTGTGTCGTGTTTGTATTGTGTTTGTGTTGTGATTGTGTTGTGATTGTGTTGTGAATGTGTTGCGTTTATGTTGTGTTTATGTTGTGTTTGTGTTTTGTTTGTATTGTGTTTGTATTACGTTGTATTGTGTTTGTGTTGTGATTGTGTTGTGATTGTGATTGTGTTGTGATTGTGTTTGCGTTGTGTTGTGTTTTTAGTGTGTTGTGTTGTGTTTGTGTTGTGTTTGTATTGTGTTTGTATTGTGTTTGTGTTGTGTTTGTGTCGTGTTTGTATTGTGATTTTGTTGAGTTTGTGTTTAGGGGGGGGGGGGGCAATTCCGGGATATATGCTGATTACTAAATACACATGTCATGGTTCTTTACAGATAGGTTTCTCACCAAGGCCAGTGCAGGGCCTTGCCGGGACGGCTAGTAAACTTATATAATATGAATTTATATATTGTGTTTAGGAACAGAAATTTTCCTTCCGCAAAACAAAAAAAGATGGCATTGTTACATTTGAAGTTGATGCAATAAAAATAGTAAACGGGACAATTTCGGAAAAATGGTACACACCTGAAAAGAAGTAAGTCTTTTTAATATATACATATATATATATATATATATATATATATATATATATATATATATATATATATATATATATATATATATATATGAATGCTGCGTCGTATTTTTTTACTCTGCCTTTTTTATTTAAAAAAAAAACTAAAATATACTATTTTGCAATTTAAAACAAGTACATCAACAGCACTATACTTTATACTAGCTGCATCCCGTGCTCCGCCACGGTAAATCTTTTTTAAATGTACCAACTTGGGAACAGAACAAAACTAAATACAACACAAACGAACGCAAAAAAAAAAACACAAACGAAAAAATAAACACAACACTCATAACATAAACACAATTTAAATGCAATCATATAGGCATATTGCTCACAGTCTAGCCCGTAGCACCAAAT
This sequence comes from Physella acuta, assembly GCF_028476545.2. Lineage (NCBI taxonomy): Eukaryota > Metazoa > Mollusca > Gastropoda > Physidae > Physella > Physella acuta. Next base: position 30,016 of record NW_026733140.1, read on the forward strand.
CGCGCCCTTTCCGGTTATTTGCATCCCCTCAAACTTTCGATTTGCACCCCTGTCCCCCGCCCTAAAACTTTCGATTTCCACCCCCCCCCCTCGCGCAAATTTTTTCAACCCACTTTGGCGCCTCTAAGGTCGGCACCCGTGGACATATGCCCCCCCCCCCCTCGCTACGCCTCTCCTATAAAACCCCTAGCTTGTCCGCAAATCCGCAAACCGAATGATAGAATAATAATTAGTAAACAGTATAAATAATAGGCAGTATTTAAAATATTTAAAGGGATAAACAGAGTATCCTGAGTAGAGGTTATTTTTTTTTTAATTCATTAGGTTGTTAAGACAAACTAGGTCTACTCCGATAGTTATTAATCAATCTAATATATAAAGCTCAGTTCTGTATGTAAAACATATGTTTGTCGTTGGTCTTCGATAGATTTAAGTGTTAGACAATTAGCGTGCGCATTTGTCTAAATTTATGAGTTAAAAAATTACTATTGAAAGTGTTGGGAAATAATTTTCATTTTTCAAATTATAGTAATAATTGTCGGCATGTTCATTAAACACAAGTTTTTAAAAAATATCATCTTTTACAAAAATTCTAATTATGTCTTTATTTAGTCCTATAGCACTTACTTCCCTTTGATAAATTAGGAAAACACAATTACTTCCCTTTATAAAACCATTGCATTAGTGGAAAAGAATTTACTTTTTATTACTTTATTTTGGTGTTGGGAAAAAAAATAATTACATAATTAGCGGGGATTGATCAAGTGCAAATGTTGTAGGTATTTTACGGATAAGCTTGGAGTATTAAAATTGTTCATTAAATTGAAACAGGCGCGTTCGTTTAAGTGAGTGCAAAAGACTGTGAATAAGTTGGGGTACTATAGTCGTTCATTAAGCTAAAACAGGTGATTCCGCTCCGGGCGTTTATGTTCGCGTTAGTGTTTTCTTTGTGTTTAGGTGGGTTTGCGTTAGTGGTTGCGTTTTGATTTGGTTCGTTTTTGTTCTTCCTTTTTTCGTTTTTGTTTGTGTTTTTTTTTTGTTTGGGTTTGTATTTGTGTTTTTGGTTGGTTTTGCGTTTGGATTTGGTTTGTTTTCGTTTGCTTTTTCGTTGTTTTTTTTTTTGTTGGTATTGGTGTTTGTGGTTGGGTTTGTTGTTAGGTTTTTGTTTTCGTTAGCTTTTTTGTTTGTTTTTTCTTTGTGTTTGTATTAGTGTTTGTGGTTGTGGTTGGGTTTGTTGTTAGGTTTTTGTTTTCGTTTGTATTTGCAATTGTGTTAGCGTTATGTTTGCGTTTTGTTGTTTTGGTTGGTTGTGGTTTGGGTGGGCAATGCCGGGTTTATGATGACTACTAAACACACAGGTAATGGTCTTTAACAGAAAGGTTTTTCACAGAAGCCAGAGCAGGGCCTGGCCGGGACGGCTAGTAGTAATATAAAGTGTAAAGCTTTAAATAAAGAACTATGTAGTTAAATGCTAGAGGTTTTCACTTTATACTGGAGTATAATACCATTGCGGATATCTATATTATGTAAAGAATATACATAAGTGCATACTCATTTTTAACAATAAAATTAGACATTTTTATGTTTTTATGTATTTCACTAAAATTGATTTTCTTTCAATTGACATCAGCTGTACATTAATCTATGCCTACTAGATAAATGGCCCGCTTAGGGAGAGATACAACGGAAGCTAGGTTGAGAAAAAAACAACCTATCAAACTAGTGCCCGTTGTATCTCTCCCTCCACGGGCCATTTATCTCGTCCTATATTAATAGTTTTGCTGTCTGTGTATCTATATATCTGTTGGGAACACTTTTACTATCGAGAAAACACAAGAAAAGATAAAACATGCATAGTAATATGGATAACGAAACGTGACGTCACATGGAACATATTGTAGAAAATAGTCTAAAGCCGAAAAAGCACACACAATAATATGATGTCATTTATTCTCGCGTAAACAATGAATACAAAAGCAATTGCTCAAAATAAAAACACAATAGTAGTGTAGATGTAGATGTAGATGTGGATGTGGATGAAGATGGAGATGGAGATGGAGATGGAGATGGAGATGGAGATGGAAATGTGGATGTGGATGTGGATGTGGATGTGGATTTGGGTGTCGGTGTAGGTGTAGGTGTATGCGTAGGTGTAGGCGTAGGTGTAGGCGTATGTGTAGGTGTAGGTGTAGGTGTAGGTGTAGGTGTAGGTGTAGGTGTTGGTGTTGGTGTTGGTGTAGGTGTTGGTGTAGGTGTAGGTGTACACCCGCATGGAAGCCAATATTACTACCAACTTAGCTATCTAAACTTGTGACATCATTGACGTTTTTTTTAGCTATATTCTTTGAGTCTCCTTATGAAACTTGATTTACGCGCATAGGTCCTAAATCTAGATCTAATATCTTTCAAATTAAATTTTAACTTAAATTAGCCAATTGTATAGCTAAACAAACAAAGATTTATATAAAATAATGAAGGTCAGAAATAGTTCAGAATAGAAACTCATTATTATCTAGATCGAGATAAATTTATCTAGATTCTACGTCTGGTTTGAATAAGTCTAGTTTTTGCCGTAACTCTTGCTAGATCTAGATTTCTAGATCTAGATCTAAGGATTCTAGATCTAGAAATTCTAGATCTATACCCTAGATAGATAAATTACTTGTATTCTTGAAGCTAAAAAAGCAAAGATTTATATTAAGTATTTAAGGATTAAAATAGTTTATTAAAGAAACTCAAAAATGTATTCTGATTTTAAAATGAATTGTCTTTTTTAACTAATTATGATTGTTTGACCTAGATTCTAGATCTTATTCTATAAATAACTTTCTTCTACAGCTGATTTTTTAGATGCTAGATATAGTCCAGATTTATTTTATAATTAAATGAAAAAGATTGTTTAAAATTGATATAAGCATTGGAACGTAATAAAAACAGCAAACGGACGTATCATTAAAGCTATAGCCGACAGAAAATTAGCTTTAGAACGCGTTAAGGATCTGAATTGGCAACACAATCTTCGATAGAACCGCCATTGTTGTTTTAAAAAGTAAATAAATCATGTGACGTCACTATTCACTCGGGGGTCATCCATATATAACATCACGTCACAGGTGATCTTTTTAAAAGTTCTATTAATTTTAATGACACCGATTTAAAATTTAGCCTTCATTCTCCAAAGCAAATTTTAAAATGCTTTTCTGACATATCTAGCCCTGGCCACCTATAGCATGTTTATATAACGTGAAAACCCGCCATTTTGCTCGTGGTAAATATAGCCTAAAAATTTTCTGAAGTCATGCGTCCGGTGCGGGCGCCATTGTTGTTAGCAACCGACCACGCCTCCAAGTTAGTGAGTAATCCTACTATATCTAGATCTAGAACCTAGATAGATAAATCCCATGTATTCTCGAATTAGATGTTCGTTGAAGCTAAACAAAGATTTATATAAAATAATTAAGGCCTAAAATAGATTCTAGATGTAGAATTTACGTAAATTCTAGTGCCCTAGATCTAGATCTAGATTCATAACTTGAACTTGACGCTTGTTCTTCCTTCGACAGCTGATCTGTAGATCTAGAGAAATTTATCGTAAAACTAAATGAAAAAGACCGTTGAAAATTGATGTAAGTGTTGGAACGTAATAAATACAGCAAACGGACGTATTGTTAAAATATCATAGCCGACAGAAAATTAGCTTTAGAACGCGTTAAACTTTTGAATGGGCCACAAAGTCTATGATGGAAGCCGCCATCTTATTGTGCTAAAAAATTAAACAAATAATGTGCCGTCACTATTCAGTCAAGTCAAGTCGTTTTTCTAATCTTTTAAAATTAATGTGGTTAATCTACCTATGAATAAATCAATAAATTAATTAAATTAATTAACGCCTTTAAATAAATTTGTGATTAACAGTCTGTCTGAAAACAAAAATTGTTCTCTACCTACATACTATTTTACAGCTCTCCACAAGGAGCAGATTTTCTCCAGTAGCAAATCAGACAAACAAAAAAATAAATAAATAAATAAACAAAAAAATAAACAAAAAAATAAATATTCAAACATGTAAACAAACTTGAGTTTTAGTAGTATATAGATAGATAGATAGATAGATAACAATTGTAATACTGTACATACATTTTAGCCTAACTGCTGGAGTTTTGCCAGAAAACTGGACTGCCAACATGGCTAGTGAATCTACAGAAGAATTTCTATATAGTCGTTTGGGTAACGCTAATGATCAATTCATATACAGAACAACAGAGTGGGTAAGAGGCTGAATTTTATACTTTATGCATACTTAATCGCATTATTTTTATGCAATTAAAAATAAAGCAGGAGTGATCTCTACTAAACTTTAACATATTTTCACATGTAACAGTATGGGGAATAGCACTTTCAGTGCATTTGGACTACAAGGCACTTGCTTACCTTTTGCCTGAGAATTCACATTGAAGTGAAGATTTATTAAAATATGCTTTTTGAGAAAATTACAAAAATGAGCATATTTCAATGATTTGTTAGAGATTGCAAATAAAGCTAAATATACCATTTTAAATCAGTAATTTTCCATTATATCATACATAGAAAAGAATCGTGCAGAAAAAAAAATTCTATCTAAAAGTGATTTAAAATTACTATTCTTATGATTTTTGAGTAATTTGAAATGGTATAAAGTCAAGAAAATAAACTCATGCTTATCAATGCAATTCTGTCCACATACCTGGAAAGATAATTATGATGTCGGTCTTTTAAAAAACCAGAAAGGAGGTAAAGAACCATTTCTGGTTATTGGAGAATACTAAAAACATGAAAGTAATCAAAGTATAAGCTCTTACATTTCGTCAACATAATTGAAATAGTACTCAAGTTATCGCGATCGTCCGGAAATGTAGTAAAGAATAAGTTCCGGTTACCGAAAATCGTTCAACAGTTGATAGAAGCCTGCGCATACAATTTAATAATTAAATATGATATTTTGTCCATCAAGGTTTATTCAGGTTATTGGCTTTTGAGTAACCACTTTTTTTCCGGAAATTGTCCAAAAGTTGAAAGAAAGCAAAAAACGCAATGAAGTACTAATATATGAAATATCGTCTACATAACAAAAATGATATTCAAATTATCGTGTTTATTGTAATATAGACAAACAAGACTGACATACAAGATTAATACAAAATTTCGGCTCCTGTGGTTTTAAAACATTAGGATTTTTTTTGGAAAAAAAAAAACATTTTCTTTTTTTTTCTTTTTTTTTTTTGCACAATTATAATACACCGTGCATATTCGTCTAAAAGAAAAACAAAGAAAATTTACATTTTTATGACCCTGGACTTCGAATGGACATTGTGGTTTGACAAAGAGCTGGCATATTGTTGGACTATTTACTTATAGCTTTTAAAACCGGTACATGATTATTTAAAATGTGGAGGAAATGCAGATAATTTGTTTTTTTATAACACGATGTATTGTTGATTTGACTGTATGTGTGTAGTAGTAACAGTTGTGGTTTCGTTTTTACACCAGACGGTAATACTTAACTGCAGTGGATATTTTTGGACGTTTCCAGATGGAACTACGGTTGAACTGTTAAAGCTAAGCTATGTGTATGATTTCACTTTTCCTTCAATACTTAATCCAGCAAGTTATACATCATTATAGGTGTATCAATTCATTACCTGTATATTGCTTGGTTAAATTTAGAGCAGTTTATATAACTTAAAATCATTATCATTAAAATCATTATTTAGATCTTACAAGGAGTTTATTTCCAAAGGACAAATAAATGTTTTGCGATCTCTGTGTCTTTGTCAGAGGAACGAGTTTTAAAATGTATCAACTGTCAAAAAAATATATTCTCATATTTTTTTATCTGAATAAAATCCATGATGTCAGAATCATCTTACAGTACTTTAAGGTAAAAATATGTTCTAGCAGAAAAAAACTATTATCCTCTTTCATCATTAATGTCTTTCTTTTCAAAGGACTGACTGGCCAGCGAGCTTCAACCATGTTCTAAGACCGCAAAAGCCTTGTCGTTACTGATTGATGTATTGAACATCAGTCTATCATGGAAGCTGCTACAAATTACACAAGTTCATAGAAACTGAAAACATATTTTAAATTCTCAAGAGTATAATATCTTTTTTTCAAATGATCCGACGTAAGGTCGTCGGCAGAAATAAAACTAGAAAAAATTAAAATTAAAAAACACCTGGCAGTGTAAGTGAAAATAAAGAAATGTGTGTTTGTCTTGTTCTATGATAAATAAATTCTTTTAAAAATATCAGAAATAGTTGGGTTTTTTTTTTTTTAATTTATGTTGCGTAGTTCGGCCTTCACAAAACAGTACAGCTAAAAGTAACAAATACATAAACGATCATAATAACACATTGAGTTTATAACACAGATGTGAAATTAAAAGACTTAATACTTCATCACAATATTAAAACACGTTAGATCTTAAATAAGGATGACTGTTGAATAAACAATCAAGTACCATAGAACATCATTTTTGATGGGTATAGGCCAGAGAATTCGCAGGATCTTTCTGAGGCATGAGTTTATACATGATTGTATTTTCTTCTTATTTATAGAAGTTATTCTCCATGTAAAAAATGTTTGGGGTTCGGGAGATTTAACCCTTAGAATAAAAATCCGGATCTTCAACACACTAGTAAAACCTGTTTTACTCTATGGAGACGAGACATGGAGAATAACTGCTATAAATAAGAAGAAAATACAATCATTTATAAACGCATGTCTCAGAAAGATCCTGCGAATTCGCTGGCCTAAAACCATCAGAAATGATGTTCTATGGCAACGGACAAATCAACTGCCAGTGGAAGTAGAGATCCTCCAGAGAAAATGGAAATGGATTGGCCACACACTCAGGAAGCCTGTATCCAGCATAACAAGACAGGCCCTCACCTGGAATCCACAAGGCAGGAGGAAGAGAGGCAGACCAAGAAAGACCTGGAGACGTGACCTGGAAGAAGACACCAAGAAGATTGGATACACCTGGGGACAGTTGGAGAGACTAGCCCTGGACAGAGACGTCTGGAAAGCTCTTGTCAGCGGCCTATGTCCCAGTAGGGACGACAGGCAAACATGACATGACATGACATGATTCTCCATGACTCAGCTCCTTAGATTAAAACAGGTTTTACTGGTGGGGTTAGGCTGGGTATAGTAATGGTCTGGGAAATATTTCTCAGCAGATGAGACTGGGTGTGTACTCTGCTATTTAAGGACAGTGCCCGGACAGTACAGGACAGTGCAGGCTTAGACTACGAAGGAAATGGACGTACCTCGTGAGATGGTGACATTCGGGCACTTGTCGCATTCGGGCAAGTGCTCATTCGGGTATTTTTTGCATTCGGGCAAATGTCCATTCGGAATATCGGCATTTGGGCAAGTCTCTCTCTCTCTCTCTCTCTCTCTCTCTCTCTCTCTCTATATATATATATATATATATATATATATATATATATATATATATATATATATATATATATATAATTAATAAAGATTTAATAATTACTGTGTATGATTGACGTTCCCTAAAACGTTACTCAACGCCATTTAGGATGCGTTACCCTTTTATAGAAGATGAGTAATGTCATCAACACATCAACAATAATAATCATTTAAAAAGTTTTAAAAAACCCACGTTTTCTGATTGAACTAAAAAGTAGAAAATGAATACTATACATCACAATAATGCAAGCGATCACTCTACTATAAGCGATGAAAAACGTGGGGCGCCGAAGTAAAAGTTATATTACTATTGATTAGATAATACTATTGACTTTTATTAGGGAGTTTGTAGAGAGTCAACAGTATTAGAAACTGTAAGAAAATGATTATTATTTTCTACTTTTTAGTCTTTGTCTGTTTGTTTGCATTGAAATCTTGCTATCGATTTTATCTTTTCACTTTTTTTTGGGTAAACGAAGACAACTCGTAAAAAGACAACTCGTAAAAAACGAGAGACCCTTTCTTCTTCGGTCTCAATCGCAAGTGAATGATTGTCAGAGGTTAGTTGATAGCGGTTAGGACGAGGGCTGGTTACTGACTAGAACACATAGATTTGAACCCGTGTCGAGTGGGATAGCAATCGTGTGCCCAACGACTCGACCATATCGTCTCCCCCAAACTGGCCACCAGTGGTAATAGTTAGCTCCTGTAAGTTTAAAGTCGGTTCAAACTAAATTATCTGCCCCTAAGCCTGTCGCGACGTGGGATCGTTCGCTTCACTATATATATTCTATGGTCATCCAAAAGAAAGCTTCCCTGAAAATTTCAGCGCGCTAGCTAACTGGGAAGTGCCAGAAATTTCGATCGCAAGATTTGATTGGAAAAACAAACAAACAAACAGAGAAAGCAAGTTAAAGAAAACGTGGGAAAAATGTAAGTTTGGAGGGTCGTTTGTAGCACGCGCTAATTTGATAGGCCAGTCTTTTTGTTCTATCGTTAGAAGAGTCTCTGTTATGATGTTACATAGTTGTATAATAAGTTTGTTAGACTAAGGTCATACAAGTGACACACTAGCTTATTATCATCAAACATTTATCGCAGTGTTTCTTTCAGACTTTTTTCTCCAGGGGCGTGGGGAGGCACTTAAACTTTTCCGGGGGAGGGGGTGGTTGTGGGGCTGACACAATTGAAAGTATTTTATTTCTATCAAAATCCTAGTTCAATAGGGAGCAGGGGGTGGCGGTAGAACTTCTACGAGGGGAGGCAGAGATGCCTGAAAGAAAATCTGATTTTGCACATTTGAATTTGAATACGACATGTGTTATTTCGTTTACTGGCGGATTGTATAGTGAAGCAAGCTAGCGGAAACGAACTGGAATCCAATGGGCATAACAGTTCGAACTCTTAGATTTCGAAAATGTGCGCAGTGTTTCTTCCAGACTTTTTTCTCCGGCGGGGGGGGGGGGGGGGCACTTGAAATTTTCGGGGGGGGGGGGGCTGTCAAAACTTGGGGGGGGGGCGCGGACACTAGCAAAAGTGTATGTTAACTATATAAATTCCATCTCGTTCGGGGGCGGTAGACTTACTTCGGGGAGGCAGAATATACCCGGCATTGCCCGGGCCTAGGTAATATATTACTTTTCGAATTAACCTTAACCACAACCAACCAAAACCAAAACACAAAAACAAATGCAATCATAACGCAAACACAAATGCAAACAAAAACACAAACAAAAACGCAAATACAAACGCAAACGCAAAATTAAACGCAAAACAATAACGCATAACATAAACACAAACTTAAATGCAAACATAAACGCATACGGCTTACAATGTTGCCCAGGGCGCCAAATCGTACCATGCATGCGCGCCGGCGGAACCGCCTGACTCAACTAAGTGAACGACTATAATACCATAACTTATCTTTAGTCTATTGCACTCACTAAAACGAACGTAGTCGCCATAGCGTTTACGGGAAGGCCCGGGGCGCCAAATAGTACTCTGTCGAGGCGCCGGCGGATGCGCCTAATTCAATTTAGTGAACGACTATAATACCCCTAGCTTGTCCGCAAACCGAAAGATAGAAGTAAACATACAGGACATTTAGGATCGGCTTCATAAACTGTTATTTATTAAAAATAATAATAATTAGTAAACAGTACGTTCAGTTTATAAAATACATAAAAGGCAGTATTTAAAATATACGTGTTTTACCTACAGGATTGCACTTTATCAATCCATGCTAATTATGTAATAATTTTTTTCCATCACCAAAACAAACAAATAAAAAGAATTTTTTCCCGCGATGTAATGTTTTTTTAAAGGGAAGTAATATCAAAGTAAAGGGGGGGGGGGGGCATAAAAACGTTTTACTAACAAGCATTTATAAGAAGCGTGGGTCATTACATTATCAATTCGACACCTTTAATAATATTTTGGAAGAGACCCACGCTTTACTTTATAGTTATTTAAATAGAAGAGTATTCTAATATATTAAAAGAAAACAATTTATTTTCAACGTCTATCGGAAAGGGGATAAATGTTCAAACTGAAACACTCCTTGTAACAGCCGATCACCAATTAATTAATCATCCAATTTTTTCATGTTTTTTTTTTTTTTTTTTGAAAACCTAAGCGAAGTTAAGCCGTATGTTTAGTATTATCATAACGAGTATCCTTGAATTTTTTCTTCTGAGATAGCAGCACAGCGTGAGACGTATTCTTGTAAATAAACAAACAGGATGAACAAAACATTCAGGACGTGTGTGTTGTGAAATATTCGTACCAAGTAGTCTTAAAAAAAGAAATTTAACAAATACACCATTTTAATTAAATTTGACCAACGTTATTGTTAATTTTCAAATATATAAATCACGTTTATAAAAAAAAAATTGGAAACCGTACACTGTAAAAGTATTTCATTTATTATTATTTAAACAAAGATACCGATTAAATACAGTTATGTTAGGTTTGTCTCAGGAGCCTGGGTCTATACTTTCATGCTGTTGTACGTTGTAACATGGCCAATTATCTCTAATGAAACTTGCGAACGAAGTAGTACCTTGATCTCAAATGCAAGTAAGGACATAAGTGTGATGGAAACTATCCACCCCCTTTCCCTCCCCATGCCGACAGGGCCGTCGCTACCTATAATGCGAACTAGGCGGTTGCCTAGGGCGCTGTCCATAGGGGGTGCAAAAATTTCAAATCGCCATTATTAAAAAGTACGTAATAATTGATAACTGTGATAATATTACATTAACTATATACATAAACTATATACAAAGGCGTAACGATTTATGTAGGTGCCCAGGAGGAACTATCAATTTTGCGCCCTATCTTGCGCGTTGGTGAAAATGCGCCCTCACCTCCCTCATTTAAAAAGGTCGGGGCGCTTTTTTCCCACGTTTTCTTTAACTTGCTTTCGCATCTGTTTGTTTGTTTGTTTGTTTGTCTTTCCATCAAATCTTGCGATCGAAATTTCGGGCACTTCCCAGTTAGCTAGCGCGCTGAAATTTTCAGGGAAGCTTTGTTTCCGATGACAATACAATATTCAATTATTAACCAGTGTTTCTTCCAGGGGAGTGGTAGAGATGCCTGGAAGAAACTCTGTTTTAACAGTCACTTTGCCTTTTTATTTTGGAGTCACACAATTGATGTAGAATACAATTAAATAAGTCTGTAATGCCAAGTAGCAGTCCACATTCTTTATTTCGACTGTATATAATTTATGTAATGAGCTCTTTATATTATTACCTATCATGTTTGCGCCATTTTTGTGTCGGCGTAAAACGATTTTTCGCACCTTAATAGAATAGTGGTTTTGTGAAAACAAAAAAACGCATCGATTGCAGCAGAGATAGTTCTACAGTAACTAAAACACACTGTAGCGTAGAGAGAGAAAAAACTACATAAGTTGTAGTATGAAAAATAGGCAAATCTTTAAACCACTTCCATGACTTATACTCTCCTTTAAATAGTCGAATCGGGGTGCCGATAAAACTAATTGAAATAGTTTTTTACTAAGCGAATTAAAACTAAAAATTCTTCTTTTAAGAATTATTAAAATTAAGCATTCTGACGGATGACTAAGCTATAAAAAGGAGTTAATTCCAAATTAATAGTATAAATGCAAAACATAAAAAAGCAACAACAACAACAACAATAAAAACCGCGGGAAACCATTACACATATCAAGTTTCCTTGATTCATGGTCTTTGACCAACTTGTCAATTTAGAAGTAAAAAAAGTAAAGTTTCCCTTTCAAACCTGACAGTCAGCACTATGCCCAGCCGCCTTTACTCTCAGAGTTGGTAGGACTCAGGGACGGTCTACTGACTTGAACCCGGATTCGAACTCGAGACTTACGTGTTAGCAGTCCAGCTCTCTACCGCTAGACCACTCCACCCCATGTCAATTTAGAAGGAACACTATTATTCATAATTTTCGTTGGGCGTAAATAAGAAATTTTAAAACTTGATTACTCATGATGGACGTACTTTGCAATGAAATGATTTTGTTTAGAATTTAGTGAGACAGTCTTCTAATATATATATATATATATATATATATATATATATATATATATATATATATATATATATATATATATATATATATATATATATATATATATATGTGTGTGTATGTATATATATATATATATATATATATATATATATATATATATATATATATATATATATATATATATATATATATATATATATATATATATATATATATATATATATATGGGAGAATCGAAAAAAAATTGCCGGGGGGGGGGGTTAATAAGTTTTGCCTAGGGCGCTAAATAACCTGGCGGCGGCACTGCATGCCGACACCATTTATACCAGAAACACAAAAGGGAAACAGGGTATGACGCTGGAGTTGAGGGAAATAATCTAACTAGTTGATTTTAATTACGATATGTGTGCACGATTGAGAAGGAATATGACGACTGTTTACATTGGCAAAAAAATCCAATAGAATTGTAATCGACATGTATGTGTTTGTGTGTGGGGGAGGAGGGTGGGGGATGTACGCCAAGACTGTTGACGGTAAATGGGTCAAATATGTTTCATTACGGGTTACATGTATTTGACTAGACCGAGGAAAACGGGGCATGTCGACGAGGTTAATTAAGCACCACGTGACCGCGTGACGTGTTCGGATGTTGTCAGGTTAGGTAGACCGAACAAGCCAAATTTCGATTGTTTGTTTTAATGATGTCATAGGCGGCTCTGTTCTCTCGTTTTGTTGAGGACTTTTATTTTGTATTTCTCTCTATGTTAAAAAAAAACATCTATTACCAATTACCAGAGTCCACCAAGCTCTCATGTGTGCCTGATTCACATTAGGGAAAGTAAAGCCGGCTAGGCATAGTGCTGACCACACTATCTCTTCATATGCCGATGCCATTGAAAAAGGAAAACTCTACTTCACCTGCCCCATGAAAGGGTATTTATTTATTTATTTATTTTATTTTTTTACCTATTCGGAATAAGCGACAAGGACACACATTTCAATGCACAATCAAAATCCGCCTATGGTTAAGTTGCTACTTAAGTTAATTTTAAAAAAAAAAAAGGTTAACTGAATTAGTTGTGTTTGTCAAAATAAAATTTTATAACGTTTGTCGAAAGACATTTACTTTCGTGTACTGAGTGAAGACCTACATTTTAGCACGTCGAACATTGCAAGGGTAAAATAAAAGTTTTAAACTGTACGTTAGTTTACGTTATAGGCTACCTGTTTAGAACTTGGTTTTCTTTAGGCCTCTCTCCGAGAGGGAGAGAGACAGGAGATAGTATATCTCGATCTAGGAAAAAAAGTAAGTATGATTTTTTTAACCTTTGTTCATCACTCCACCTAGAATTTTATCAGCACGCCTACCCCCCTCCCCCTTTCTCCCCCCTCCCCTCCCCTTGCCCACTTCACGATATTTTAACGTCTGAAAGAAACTCAGGTTGGACGCTTAGTGCTTTAGGAAAAATTGGAACATTATTTCCTAACTCAAGGAATTCTCGTCCAAAAAAAAAAACGTTTAATTGGACTTGCTGTCAACGCTTTTGGAAAATGAATAGCTATCACAACCTCAGGATGACTGTATTTTTACCGCAACTTACACCACTTGAACTTGAACAAGCTTATAAACATCTAATCAAAGTATATCGTTACTAATGTTCTAACCTTAGTATTGACTGCCCATTATATTTAATTTCTTCATAGTTAATTTAAAAAAGAAAAACATGTATATTATAGGTTATCTCAAAATTTTAACAGTTATTTATCTCCCTTTATAACTGGTTTATTTTCCTTGACCAGGACAGTAAAACTGGGCAGCAAACTTATGGCAAGTTTAAATAACGGAACACCAACTCATCCAGGGCAACCTACCGAAGTGCACGGCAAAAAGTCATCAGGATGGAAAATCAACAAGAAGTTATTGCCGCTCAAGATTTTTTATTTCTTTTTTTACGGGGGTAAGTTGAGAATAATGTTGTTTAGTATATTTTGGCTTTGGATGAAAGGATGGACGCTATGGATTAATTCAAAAAAAGTTTTGTTACGGATGAGTATAAAGCGGTTTAAGTACATTTGGGAGATTGTGTTTCTAATTTGTCTTTGAGTTCAACTAAATGTTATCTTGTCATAATTCTTTGCTTTTGATGCAGTTTTGTTTTTAAAAAACTAAATAAAATATAAGTAAATAAAAAATAACTAATACTACAACGAAGTGTTGTAATGAAAGTATTTTAGCCTGTTTCAATTGTTGAAAAATTTGTCTTTAATTTTTGTCGAAAGAAAATTAATTACTAATCTATTGATAAAACAATGAACATAACCGTATGTGTAGTTTTTATTAAATATTTCTTATTAATTCTATTTGATTGTTATTTTTACTTTCTCGTATATACGAAGTAGGCCTATAAAGAAAGTATTGTAATCGTGCAAAAAAAAAATCGAGATTTTTACAAATCTCGACGTTTTACACCTCGCTGATACGGAAAAAACAATTTTGCAATCTTGTCCGTATGTCTGTGTGTCTGTGTGTGTGTGTGTCTGTCCGTGTGTAAACACGATTACTTGAGTACCGTTACAGCTAGGTTGATGAAATTTCATATATAAGTATTTTATCAAAATCGTAGATCCGTATAAACTTTAAAGCGATTTCCGATAACCGGAAGTGGTACTTTTCCTACTTTGAATTTTTCAAAAGCCTATAACTTGAGTACTATTTTAGATAGATAAATGAAATTTCACACGTAAGTAAAAGATCTAATTCTCTACCTTCTGTTAAATTTTGAGTAATTTACGCTACTTCCGATTTCTCAAAAAACTAATGTAAATTTTTAAAGTACTAATAATATTGCGCACTATTATGCACTTTTTTTATTTGGCGTTCAGTTGGTGTGCAATTCTTTTGTCTACGAGATTTTATTCTATTTTTAAAACTTTAAGTATTTAAAATGGATTAAAAATCATGTCTATAGCCCGAGTTCCCATCCCCTGTTATTTTATATAAGAATATTCGAGAAAGTTTTGGGGAGATCACTCCCGGTTTATTTTTTTTAAATAACTGACTTCTACGTAAATATAACACTGTTTTCAGCTTCCGGGTCTGTGATTCCATTTGTCAGTGTCTACCTAAAACATCTTCGACTCAATGTGGCTGAGGCCGGCCTCATCACCGGAAGTGCCGTCTTGCTGGCCATGTGCGTGAGGCCACTCTTCGGTATGGCTGCTGACAGATTCGGAGCGTGGAAGACACTGCTCGCGTTATGTAACTTTGGTGGGCATTTTTTAAACTCGTCTTTATTTTTATTATTACAAGCTTTTATTACAATCACTTCCTCGTCAGTCTGTCGTCAGTCTGTCTGTCTAGATCGAAACGCCGGAGCGAAAATTCGGACACTTCTAACTGACAGATACGGTTTGTAATTGGTACGTGGGTCAAGACATGAAGACAATGCATTATGACATTAAATTTGACTTAATTGGATGCCTAATTAGTTTTTTATGAATTAATTAAAATTTGGACCGAATTAGTAGGCTGTTCTATACACACGCATTATCACGACCGTGTTGAGCGTGGAGCGAGGGGGGGGGGGGCTCTACGTCAAAAGCGCGTCATCATGTTCAATAGACGCGCGATGGTTTTTATTTATTTTTTTTTTTTCGTATTGGTATTTAAAATAGAAAGTTGCAAGGGGTCATTAACCAAACATTTCCACGATAGAGCTAGTTTGATGACTAAAAAGCACTTGTACAAAGAAAAACAACCTAAGAGATCGATGTTTTGTTGGCCTGTTTGTTTGAAATAAAATTAGAACTGGCTAAGGTAAACCCTGGGGAAGGTGTGGTCGGGCGAGAGAGCTCATAACTTCTAACTTCAAATTTGAATATACAAAGTTTGGACCCGAGTAAATGAAGCTCATTGGGTGTGGGCAGGTACTCATTTTTTTTTTTAAGTTCCCTTTTCAAACCTGACGGACTATAGGGCAAGTGAAGTAGAGTTCACGTGTTTCTGTGACCTTGGCATATGAGGAGATAGTGTGGTCAGCACCATGCCAAGCCGCCTTTATTTTCCCTAAAATGAGTTAGGTATCCATCAGAGTTGGGTGGACGGTCTACTGACTTGAACCCGGATTCGAACTCGAGACTTACGGGTTAGCAGTCCAGCTCTCTACCGCTAAACCACTCCGTCCACCAGCTACTCATGAAGGATAGAAAACCCCTAAAATTTGCTACCTTGGAAATGTTTATTGGAATTGGATGGACAAATGCTATGAAAGCAAAGCCAGAAAAAAAAGAAGGCAGAAGCCGGGGTCAACTAGCCATATGGCGCATAAATATTGATACGTAAAGCTAATATGAGTTAAAGTAAAACCCACTCCATAATTACAATAAAGAACGAAAAAAATGGTAAATATTTTGTCACGACATTTCATTGTTTTAAGGTCCCAGGTCAGGATAGACCCACCAATAAAATAAAAATTGTTTTCATACACCACTCAGGTTAATTACAATAACAACTTCTTGTAGTTTTCACTCGATAACTGTTAAAGTATAAAATGAGCATTCTGTTATATTTCTCTCCTCTTTGACAGGCTTTGGGATAGCGTATTTCTGTATGATATTTGTGCCAGTGAGGTTCCAAGCCTTTGGTGCCAGGAACGAATCCCTGCCGGACGCTAATGCGTCGATATTTCATCAAGAGCCATGGAGCCATATCTGGACTTGTTATTCTGCTGAAGGAGCCGTGATCTGCAGTTACCCGCAACATCTAGACCATAAAAAGTGTCACGTTTATGAAAATGACGTCACTTCAGTAGAAGAAACGGGTTTTCAAAGTTTTAATGCTTCAAATAAAATTTTCCGTCAAGGTAAAAACATTTCAGCAAACGATCATTATATTGGACTTATGGGTAGTAGTGTTTCCTCCGCTGAAAGCTCAGAGTTAAATTTAAGCTCAGATGGTAAATCTATGTACCAAAAACAAGCCGATGAAAAAGAAATGTCAACGTATTGTTTTTATTTGAACTCTGATACAAGCGTAACACCAGATTTTTCAGGTAATCATTTATTGGACAAAGAGACGCTCAAAACTACACCGGAAATACCAACCGATAAAAACACAAACAATATATTGTCGTCTGGTAAAAGAAAAAACTATAACAGAACTAACAATATGGTTCGACGCAGCTATCCAGTTTGGTGTCTACCCAACTGTACCAAGTATATTTTAAAATACATGACGGGAACTCCAGAAACGGAACTTTTTACCACGACGAAAAATCCATTTATTGAAAATTCCGGTAACTATGGAAGCATTGTTCACGATTTTGCTTTTGTAATTTCGTTTCTTTTAATAACGATTGCACGTTCGTTCTATGCTGCATCATCCAGGTAGGTAATTACTAATTAGGATACGTTTTTCATTAGATTTGTGTGCCTCTAGTTCCCCTTTTGTGATCAAAGGTTATTTATCTTTATTTTAGTTTTTAAACATTAAAATTATACATTTTCATAATTCGTCACTTTAACAGCGCATTGAGGAAAGATTTACGAAAAAAAGCACTGATTAAAATAATATTTGCTCTTCGTGCGTTATTACATACATACCCATTCAAAGTTGTCATAAGCCTTTAAATTTCCACCACCCACTACCCCTACTAATATTCGAAGAAAATCTTTACTAAAAAGAATGTACCGATTGTTATTTCGTAATTACTAATGCTTTTTAAACTTTTAAATAATAATTTAAAAAAAAAAAGAAATATAATCGATATCCAATCAACCATCATCACGTGCCTCATCTTCATCAATTAGCATAATTGCGCCTGCGTCAGTCTGGCAGATGCAGTTACCTACACAGTCCTGGGACCCCGGTCCCATCGATGGGGTCAGCAGCGGCTTTGGGGGACGCTGGGAACGGCCCTGGCGGTGCTGGCGACCATGGTCCTTAACGATAGGCTCAAGGTAACTACTCGGTGTGATCTCACACTGTTAGGATAGCATGTAACTTCCGCATCTCGAGTTTTTGTCGCTGCAGTAAAGGATATCATATAACTTCCGCATCTCGAGTTTTTGTCGCTACAGTAAAGATTATCATACAACTTCCGTATCTCGAGTTTTTATCGCTGCTGTAAAGGATACCATACAACTTCCTCATCTCGAGTTTTTGTCGCTGCAGTAAAGGATATCATACAACTTCCGTATCTCGAGTTTTTGTCGCTGCAGTAAAGGATATCATACAACTTCCGTATCTCGAGTTTTTGTCGCTGCAGTAAAGGATATCATACAACTTCCGCATCTCGAGTTTTTGTCGCTGCTGTAAAGGATATCACACAACTTCCTTATTTCGAATTTTTGTCGCTGCAGTAAAGGATATCATGTAACTTCCGCATCTCGAATGTTGTCGTAGCATTGATGGTATGCCTGTGGATCTCGAGACAGTATTCAGCATAGTGTGTACTTTTCGAATCTGACATTTTGTCGGTGCTGCTAAACTAGCACATTATAATATAACGTCGTCATCTCAGAAATTATTTAAACATCACCTATTTCTAATTTTAAAACTTTGGCAGATGTATGAGAAACATTTTAGCTGCTGAAGTAAAATACTATCTAAATATTAATATGTGTGTATATATATATATATATATATATATATATATATATATATATATATATATATATATATATATATATATATATATATGGGTTAGCGCCCATAAAAGGTAAGGTCTGCTACTGTGCTAAATATTTTTCAATTATTTTTCTATAGGGAGACAACTTTTCTGCCCTTTTCGCAGTATGTTTAGGGTTATCTGTTTTTGCCTCTGTGATCACCGGAACTACAATGAAAGCACAAAAGTAAGACTTTTTTCTTAGATGTGTTTTACTTTTTAATTATTTTTTCTAAAAAACATCTGTAAATTTACTTGCTTATACAACCCCTCATACATTGCGTCTTTAATTTTTTATTTTTTTTTAAATTATGTACAGGATACCGGAGAAAAGAAAACTCTGCTCTGACGTCACAAAGGTCCTATCCAATAGCAGCGTTCGTCTCTTCCTGGCCAAACTGTTGTTCTTTGGGATCATGTGTGGGACAGTGAACAACTTCTTCCTGTGGTTTTTGGTTGACCTGGGTGCCGACCAGACGATTCTCGGCCTCGTTGTCATGACGCACTGTCTGTCGTCTGTCAGCACGCTGGGGTAGGTCAAGCAGACGATGGAAGAGCAATACAAACGGGTGGGGGGGGGGGGAACTATTAGAATTTATTCCAGGCATCACTCCATAATAAGTCCACCGCCCCCAGAGTTTCTCCCAGACATCTCTTCGGGAGGGGGGGGGGGGGCCCTGTCCCCTGAAGAAGGTCTACCACTCTCCCCCCCACCCCACCGAACGAAATGGAATTTATATGGAAAATATTTACTTTTAACAGTGACCGCCCCCCCCCCCCCCCCCCGGAAATTTAAGTGCCCTCCCCCCCACCCAAACCAGACTTTTGTTACCTGTTCTCTGAGTGTGGAAGTTGTATATGTTATTATCAGTGTTTCTTCCAGACTTTTTTTCTCCGGTGAGGGGGAAGGGGCCATTGAAATTTTGGGGGGTGGGGGGGGGGGCACGGAGTGATCTAGCGGTAGAGAGCTGGATTGCTAACCCGTCCCTGAGTCCACCCAACTCTGATGGGTACCTAACTCACGTTAGGGAAATTAAAGGCGGCTGGCCATAGTGCTGACCACACTATCTCTTCATAATTCCATTTCGTTCGCGGAGGGGGGGGGTAGACTTTCTTCGAGCCCCCCCCCCCCCCCCCCCCCCCACCCCCGGAGAGATGCTCTGGTTATTATATATGCTGTAATGAAGATAACCATGTGTTTGTCAGGAACACTGGACGCATACTGAAGCGTATTGGGCCGAACAACACCATGTATGTGGCTTTGGTGGCCTACGTCATACGCTACTTCACGTTCTCGCTGCTTACGTCACCGTGGGCGGCACTTCCGGTGGAGCTGCTTCACGGGTTGACCTACTCCATGTTTTGGGCGGCGGCTTCTTCCACTGCGAGCCGGGCGGCGCCGCCCGGGACACAGGGGACGTGCCAGGGGATCGCTGGTGCTGTGTACTGGGACCTGGGTAAGATTTGGGGTGTTGGTACACTTGGGGTCCGGGGTCAGATTTGGGGTATTGGTACACTTGGGGTCCGGGGTCAGATTTGGGGTATTGGTACACTTGGGGTCCGGGGTCAGATTTGGGGTATTGGTACACTTGGGGACCTGGGTAAGATTTGGGGTATTGGTACACTTGGGGTCCGGGGTCAGATTTGGGGTATTGGTACACTTGGGGTCCGGGGTCAGATTTGGGGTATTGGTACACTTGGGGACCTGGGTAAGATTTGGGGTATTGGTACACTTGGGGTCCGGGGTCAGATTTGGGGTATTGGTACACTTGGGGTCCGGGGTCAGATTTGGGGTATTGGTACACTTGGGGTCCGGGGTCAGATTTGGGGTATTGGTACACTTGGGGTCCGGGGTCAGATTTGGGGTATTGGTACACTTGGGGTCCGGGGTCAGATTTGGGGTATTGGTACACTTGGGGTCCGGGGTCAGATTTGGGGTATTGGTACACTTGGTGACCTGGGTAAGATTTGGGGTATTGGTACACTTGGGGTCATAGGTAAGATTTGGGGGTCAGGGGGCAATTTGGTACACGGGTCACATTTGGGGTCTTATGAGCTTTTGGGACCTGGGTAAGATTTGGGGTATTGGTACACTTGGGGTCCTGGGTCAGATTTGAGGGTCAGGGAGAAATTTGGTACACAGGTCACATTTGGGGGTCTTATGAGCTTTTGTGACCTGGGTAAGATTTGGGGTCAGGGGGAAATTTGGTACACGGGTTACATTTGGGGGTCCTATGAGCTTTTGGGACCTGGATAAGATTTCTAGTCTTGGTATTTTTTGGGACCTGGGTAAGATTTTGGGGCCTTGTGATTATTATTATTTATTTTTTATGGCCCTAGGTAAGATTGGGTGTTTGTTTTTTTTTTGGACCTGGGTAAGATTTAGGGTTTATTTGTGAATTGTGCAACAATTTGGGGGTCTTGGGATTTTTTAAACCCTAGTTAATATTTGTGGTTTTGTGGTGTTTTTTTTTTTTTTTTTGGACCTACGTAAGATTTAGGGTCTTGTAGTTATTCGGGCTCCTGGTAAGATTTTGAGGCCTTGGAATTTTTTTTGTCCTAGGTAAAATTGGGGTTTGTGGTTCTTTTTTTCTTTTTTTTTTTTGGGACCAAGTAAGATGTGAGGTCTTCAGATTTTTTGTGTGCTAGGTAAGGTGTAGGATAATGTGACATTTTGAAAACTGGAGTAAGATTTTTTTTTCGATAATTTCAGTTATTGATAGTTAATGCGGCCCCCGGGCTGAAAAGTTTGGAGACCCCTGCATAGAGCATTCGGTTCACACAAAAATGCGCAGTCGGAAAACTGCGCAAACAGAAAAATACGCAAATACGAACGAATTAAATTAAAACGCTAAAATTTTGTTATATTTAGTCGAAAAGTTTTAGTATGCTATGTAAATCTAGTCACTCTTTGTTAATGTCTAAAAAAAATTCTCGATTTTTGAAAACAAATATGCCCGTGCGCACTTTTTTGTGCGGGTTTTCCATTGCCCATCTTATCTTTCCGGTCACCAGAACATTTCTATTGCTATTCTAAAGCATGGCCTACTAACCTAATTGACCAAGCGTGGACTGGTTTAAATTTTATCACTTTATACGGTATACCAGTAGCGAAAGAAAGGGGACGCACAATCAAACACACTAAAAGACTATACCTATTACAGCTAGTATGACCTATCTAGCATATAATTACACATTATAATAGTATTAGTATGGACATAACTACAATTAAAAATTAAAACGATGTGTTATCCCTGTTCTCTACCTTATGCTAATTTCAGTTATATCAGACATGTTTATGATTTGATTTGTCAGGACGTGGACTTGGTTCGCTCATCACTGGTCAAATTTTGGACACTCTCGGCCCTAGGTGGACATTCCGGGGCTACAGCGTGATTTGCGCTGCGCTTTTGCCGCTATTCGTGATAGCTGATCATATATGGCCCAACAGGAAGTTCAGGACCAGGGAAACGCTGGCAGTCAAAAACTTAGATGAAGAGAAAACTATAAATAGCACACAGATTTAAATGTGTCGAGGATTAAAATAGAGTAAATCAATGTGCTGTTATGTGTACTTTTTTTTAATTTATACATTTTTAAGGCCCTACAAACTGGAGTTCAACCGAGAGCCAGAAGTATAGGTTAAAGGTGATTGCCATGATTACTATGGCAACGAAGTTTACGATGAAAGCTGCGCATCTAGCTAATAAAATATTTTTTTTGAGTGGCGCTGAAGTCTTAGCATTCTCCAGTGGAAAGTTAATAGTGATGATCTATTCTAGTTATCAACTATATACAGGGTTCATGCTCCAAAATTTAAAAAAAGTTCCATGAGTTTTCCAGAAGATTTCCAGGCAGAGTTTCTTCCAGGCATCTCTTCAGGGGGCCCCGCCCCGCCCCCCCCCCCTCCCCACAAAATGGAATTTATATAGAAAACATTTTTACCAGTGTCCGCACCCTCCTCTCCCGAATATATCAAGTGCCCCACCCCATGAGAAAAAAGTCTGGAAGAAACATTGTTTCAAGAAGTTTTAAATAAATTCCCGGGAGATTTTTAAAATTACGAAATCTGTATTGTATGGCCACTTATACAGTATAAGTCTCTTGTATAAAGACTGACTTTAAATGGCTGCTGGTGGTATGAAAACAAAAACAGCTAGTTCTTTTATCAACCAACTAACAGAAAAGGAGTTGATTCTAAAATTAAATGTCTCTGGGAAAGTTCAGATATCCAAAGCCAGCTATATATTTTTTGTAAGAGCAGGACATTCCCCCTCTAACTGAACTGGGCTATGACATTGCAGAACATGTAACAGTAATAATAGGTCATATTTTTTCTAGCAGCTTATTCCAATCATTGCAAGTAACAGAGCATATTACTATTTACATTAGCTCATATTATTTCTTGCAACCTGTGCCAATCATTGCAAGTAGCAGAACATGTTACAGTGGGTCATATTTCTTCTTTTCACTTTTTACAATTGTTGCAAGTCAAATCCAACTAGTTCCAATCATATTCTCTCTTCATTTCTCTCACATCATGAATAACATGATTAAAAAAATACAAACACTGAGGCATGTTGTTTTTAAAAAAAATTTCTAATTTACATACTTCAACTGATCCCAAGCAGATGATCAATACATACATATCATGGTTGCATATCCAACAAACTCCTGTAACACAACTAATCTAGACTTCACACCAAATCACACAAGTTGTGTCAGTCTGAACATTTGAACCTCTCACACCTGATGCACTCTTAATAGAAGCAAATTATTATCAACAAAGAATTTAACCAATTTCAGAAGATCAAACTAAATATGTTAAAATATCAGTACTTTCAGCTATATTCCTGCAGATTATAGAATAGTTATTTCATTTGAGAACAATTTTTTTTTAAATCACCAAATGTATCAAAACCATTACTCAAACATATTATATACTTTATTGAATACTAAAAAAAAACTAACATATTTGGTTGTATTGAATGTCTTGGTGTTGTTCAAAGACAAAACAAAATAAATGGAAAAATAAACATTATCCTTGATTCACTGACACGCTTATAATAACAAAAAATGTATGGCTCCAATATTACTTTATGTGTGGTTAGTGCCCAGCCTATTATGCAATATATCTCTAGAATATTCTTTTTCCTTTATTAAACTGCATTTTCTGACAACAAGGTTAAGAAAACAGAAATGTATTCAAATTGTGTGCAGTACATTTAAAGCAGCACTATTTGCACAATAGTTGTTTGGCTAGCTGTCTGGTTATTAACTGCCCTTTCTAGTGTTTACACCAACATAAACTCCTATTTGACAGCCAATAGTGAGGACAACTCAGGTACCAATAACACAATTTCAAACCTAGTTAGGACAATCCAGGTACCCAATAACACTATATCAAACCTAGTGAGGACAACCCAGGTACCCAATAACACTATATCAAGCCAAGCAAGGACAACCCAGGTACCCAATAACACTATATCAAACCTAGTTAGGACAGCCCAGGTACCCAATAACACTATATCAAACCTAGTGATGACAACCTAGGTACCCAATAACACTATATAAAGCCTAGTTAGGACAATCCAGGTACCCAATAACACTATATCAAACCTAGTGATGACAACCCAGGTACCCAATAACACTATATCAAGCCTAGTTAGGACAATCCAGGTACCCAATAACACTATATCAAACCTAGTGATGACAACCCAGGTACCCAATAACACTATATCAAACCTAGTAAGGACAACCCAGGTACCCAATAACACTATATCAAACCTAGTGATGACAACCCAGGTACCCAATAACACTATATCAAGCCTAGCAAGGACAACCCAGGTACCCAATAACACTATATCAAACCTAGTTAGGACAGCCCAGGTACCCAATAACACTATATCAAACCTAGTGAGGACAACCCAGGTACCCAATAACACTATATCAAACCTAGTGAGGACAACCCAGGTACCCAATAACACTATATCAAGCCTAGCAAGGACAACCCAGGTACCCAATAACACTATATCAAACCTAGTTAGGACAGCCCAGGTACCCAATAACACTATATCAAACCTAGTGAGGACAACCCAGGTACCCAATAACACTATATCAAACCTAGTGAGGACAACCCAGGTACCCAATAACACTATATCAAGCCTAGCAAGGACAACCCAGGTACCCAATAACACTATATCAAACCTAGTTAGGACAGCCCAGGTACCCAATAACACTATATCAAACCTAGTGATGACAACCTAGGTACCCAATAACACTATATCAAACCTAGTTAGGACAACCCAGGTACCCAATAACACTATATCAAACCTAGTGATGACAACCTAGGTACCCAATAACACTATATCAAACCTAGTGAGGACAACCCAGGTACCCTATAGCACTATATCAAACCTAGTTAGGACAACCCAGGTACACAATAACACTATATCAAACCTAGTAAGGACAACCCAGGTACCCAATAACACTATATCAAGCCTAGTTAGGACAGCCCAGGTACCCAATAACACTATATCAAGCCTAGTTAGGACAGCCCAGGTACCCAATAACACTATATCAAGCCTAGTTAGGACAACCCAGGTACCCAATAACACTATATCAAACCTAGTAAGGACAACCCAGGTACCCAATAACACTATATCAAGCCTAGCAAGGACAACCCAGGTACCCAATAACACTATATCAAGCCTAGCAAGGACAACCCAGGTACCCAATAACACTATATCAAACCTAGTGAGGACAACCCAGGTACCCAATAACACTATATCAAACCTAGTGATGACAACCCAGGTACCCAATAACACTATATCAAACCTAGTGAGGACAACCCAGGTACCCAATAACACTATATCAAGCCTAGTGAGGACAACCCAGGTACCCAATAACACTATATCAAGCCTAGCAAGGACAACCCAGGTACCCAATAACACTATATCAAGCCTAGTAAGGACAACCCAGGTACCCAATAACACTATATCAAGCCTAGTTAGGACAGCCCAGGTACCCAATAACACTATATCAAGCCTAGTGAGGACAACCCAGGTACCCAATAACACTATATCAAACCTAGTGAGGACAACCCAGGTACCCAATAACACTATATCAAACCTAGTGAGGACAACTCAGGTACTTATAACACTATATCAAACCTAGTAAGGACAACCCAGGTACCCAATAACACTATATCAAACCTAGTGATGACAACCCAGGTACCCAATAACACTATATCAAACCTAGTTAAGACAACCCAGGTACCCAATAACACTATATCAAACCTAGTGATGACAACCCAGGTACCCAATAACACTATATCAAACCTAGTTAAGACAACCCAGGTACCCAATAACACTATATCAAACCTAGTAAGGACAACCCAGGTACCCAATAACACTATATCAAACCTAGTGAGGACAACCCAGGTACCCAATAACACTATATCAAGCCTAGCAAGGACAACCCAGGTACCCAATAACACTATATCAAACCTAGTTAGGACAGCCCAGGTACCCAATAACACTATATCAAGCCTAGCAAGGACAACCCAGGTACCCAATAACACTATATCAAGCCTAGCAAGGACAACCCAGGTACCCAATAACACTATATCAAACCTAGTGAGGACAACCCAGGTACCCAATAACACTATATAAAGCCTAGTGATGACAACTCAGGTACTTATAACACTATATCAAACCTAGTTAGGACAGCCCAGGTACCCAATAACACTATATCAAGCCTAGTTAGGACAGCCCAGGTACCCAATAACACTATATCAAACCTAGTGAGGACAACCCAAGTACCCAATAACACTATATCAAACCTAGTGAGGACAACCCAGGTACCCAATAACACTATATAAAGCCTAGTGATGACAACTCAGGTACTTATAACACTATATCAAACCTAGTTAGGACAGCCCAGGTACCCAATAACACTATATCAAGCCTAGTTAGGACAGCCCAGGTACCCAATAACACTATATCAAGCCTAGTTAGGACAGCCCAGGTACCCAATAACACTATATCAAGCCTAGTTAGGAAAGCCCAGGTACCCAATAACACTATATCAAGCCTAGTTAGGACAGCCCAAGTACCCAATAACACTATATCAAGCCTAGTTAGGACAGCCCAGGTACCCAATAACACTATATCAAGCCTAGTTAGGACAGCCCAGGTACCCAATAACACTATATCAAGCCTAGTTAGGACAGCCCAGGTACCCAATAACACTATATCAAGCCTAGTTAGGACAGCCCAGGTACCCAATAACACTATATCAAGCCTAGTTAGGACAGCCCAGGTACCCAATAACACTATATCAAGCCTAGTTAGGACAGCCCAGGTACCCAATAACACTATATCAAGCCTAGTTAGGACAGCCCAGGTACCCAATAACACTATATCAAGCCTAGTTAGGACAGCCCAGGTACCCAATAACACTATATCAAGCCTAGTTAGGACAGCCCAGGTACCCAATAACACTATATCAAGCCTAGTTAGGACAGCCCAGGTACCCAATAACACTATATCAAGCCTAGTTAGGACAGCCCAGGTACCCAATAACACTATATCAAGCCTAGTTAGGACAGCCCAGGTACCCAATAACACTATATCAAGCCTAGTTAGGACAGCCCAGGTACCCAATAACACTATATCAAGCCTAGTTAGGACAACCCAGGTACCCAATAACACTATATCAAGCCTAGTGAGGACAACCCAGGTACCCAATAACACTATATCAAACCTAGTGAGGACAACCCAGGTACCCAATAACACTATATCAAGCCTAGTTAGGACAGCCCAGGTACCCAATAACACTATATCAAGCCTAGCAAGGACAACCCAGGTACCCAATAACACTATATCAAACCTAGTGAGGACAACCCAGGTACCCAATAACACTATATCAAGCCTAGTTAGGACAGCCCAGGTACACAATAACACTATATCAAACCTAGTTAGGACAACCCAGGTACCCAATAACACTATATCAAACCTAGTGATGACAACCCAGGTACCCAATAACACTATATCAAACCTAGTTAAGACAACCCAGGTACCCAATAACACTATATCAAACCTAGTAAGGACAACCCAGGTACCCAATAACACTATATCAAACCTAGTGAGGACAACCCAGGTACCCAATAACACTATATCAAACCTAGTGAGGACAACCCAGGTACCCAATAACACTATATCAAACCTAGTGAGGACAACTCAGGTACTTATAACACTATATCAAACCTAGTAAGGACAACCCAGGTACCCAATAACACTATATCAAACCTAGTGAGGACAACCCAGGTACCCAATAACACTATATCAAACCTAGTGAGGACAACCCAGGTACACAATAACACTATATCAAACCTAGTGAGGACAACCCAGGTACCCAATAACACTATATCAAACCTAGTGAGGACAACCCAGGTACCCAATAACACTATATCAAGCCTAGTGCTGGTTCTGTTTACAGATCCAACCTGGCATCTGAAACACAGATTCTTCATAAAACTCCTGGCCACTGAGGGCACAGAGTTTGTCAAAAACTATCAGCAGGCCAATCATGTTTGGTGAATTACAATCACACAAGACATTTTAACTATAATAAAGAAAGTAAATGGTATATTCAATGGAAATTTAAGAAGTGACTGAGGCTTAAATTAGGAAGACCTAGGTCTGAAACATGACTTGTAAAAGAAATTTTTTTAACTTGATGGGTATGAGGAAACTCTTTGATTTTGATAATCGCCTTTGAGGCCTAGACAAATAATGGAAGTGGAATAAATAACCATTTATGTCATCTGAATGACAAGAGGAGAATAAATTACCAATTGTGTCATTTCAGTGGCAAGTGAATGTCCAAAAGTATTGTGTCAAAAACTGAATTAAAAAGAAAATAAATGACAACAAAAACTAAAAAGGTAAAAAACTTGCTCTAAAACATTGACAGAACTACTGGATTTTTCATTTGGTATATAGGCCTAGTCCTTACTAGCGGTTGTCTTATTATAAAAATGCCTGTGAGAATACATTTGAAACATGAATGTTGATGGATAGGAAAACTAAATTGTTGACAAAACTTTTTAACACAAAATGATTAACTAGCAGTTTAATCAGGAAGTTAAAATCACTGAAAACAAAAAGAGTGCTATTTAACTGGTCATAAGCTGTCTATACATTTAAAGTAATTGTTAATTATCAAATGAATTAATTATACGATAGTTTATGGAATGGGTCGGTTGAAAAATAATAGAGTAGTACTCCTATGTAAATTTCAGTTAATAAAAAAATGACAATAGCTGAGGACATAACCCAACTAATGTGACCACTTCAGGAAAATTTCATTGATGCACCCACAATGCTTGCATACACAAAGAAAGACATTTTTGAAGAAATACCAAGAAGGATAAAAATTTGACGGTGTCAGGGGGGGATTAAACATGGCAGGCATAGAACATGCGATAAATTCATTGTATCTTACTGTATTAAATAAAACAACACTGTTAGCTGATCAAATACTCGGCTGCTCGCGTTACATCCCAGTCTTTTGTTGACAGCGCCACTCTGGCTTTATGCTGAAACAACAAGAGTAGTGTTAGTTCGTGGTAGGGGCTAATAGAAGTAGTGTTAGTTCATGGTAGGGGCTAACAGAAGTAGTGTTCATGGTAGGGGCTAACAGAAGTAATGTTAGTTCATGGTAGGGGCTAACAGAAGTAGTGTTAGTTCATGATAGGGGCTAACATGGGTAGTGTTAGTTCATGGTAGGGGCTAACAGGAGTAGTGTTAGTTCATGGTAGGGGCTATCAAGTGTAATGGAATGGGCTGACAAAGAGTAGTTTGTTCATGGAAGGGGATAACAAGAATAATGAAAGGGGCTGACAAGATCAGCATTTGTTTGTGGAATAGGCTAACAAGAGTAGTGTTTGTTTATGGAAGGGGCTAACAATAGTGTTTTTTCATGGAAGGGGTGGGCTAACAAGAGTAATGGAATGCATTAACAAGAGTAATGTTTGTTCTTGAAAGGGGCTAACAATAGTGTTTGTTCATGGAAGGGGCTAACAAGAGTAGTGTTTGTTCATGGAAGGGGCTAACAAGAGTAGTGTTTGTTCATGGAAGGGGCTAACAAGAGTAGTGTTTGTTCATGGAAGGGGCTAACAAGAGTAGTGTTTGTTCATGGAAGGGGCTAACAAGAGTAGTGTTTGTTCATGGAAGGGGCTAACAAGAGTAATGTTTGTTCATGGAAGGGGCTAACAAGAGTAGTGTTTGTTCATGGAAGGGGCTAACAAGAGTAATGTTTGTTCATGGAAGGGGCTAACAAGAGTAGTGTTTGTTCATGGAAGGGGCTAACAAGAGTAGTGTTTGTTCATGGAAGGGGCTAACAAGAGTAGTGTTGATTGATTGAAGAGCTGTAAATTTGGTAAGAAGCTGCTGACACAACTCTAAAGAGATTAAACCATGTTAAGTAGTTATAAACACCAGATCTAAAAACTAACTATAAAAGAACAATCTATTTACAAGAGAACTGACTGCATATTTCAACCACAATAGTTGTTTCTTTAACTTTAAGTATCAATAAACATGAAAATAAACCGTGAGTGATCTCCCCTAAACTTTCTCGAATATTCTTATATGACTTGGAATATAGACATGATTTTTAATTACTTAAACTTTTAAAAATAGAATAGAATCTCATAGAAAAAAGAATTGCACACCAAGCGAACGCCAAAACAAAATGTGCATAATAGTGCGCAATATTATTAGTACTTTATAAATTTACATGCGTTTTTTGAGAAATCGGAAATAGCGTAAATTAGTACTTCTGGTCAACGGAAATTACTCAAAATTTGACAGAAGGTAGAGAATTAGATCTTTTACTTACATGTGAAATTTCATTTATCTATCTGAAATATTACTCAAGTTATAGGCTTTTGAAAAAGTCAAATTAAAATAAACCGGGAGTGATCTCCCCTAAACTTTCTCGAATATTCTTATATAAAATAACAGGGGATGGAAACTCGGGCTATAGACATGATTTTTAATCCATTTTAAATACTTAAAGTTTTAAAAATAGAATAAAATCTCGTAGACAAATTAATTGCACACCAAGTGAACGCAAATAAAAAAAGCGCATAATAGTGCGCAATATTATTAGTACTTTTAAAATTTACATTAGTTTTTTGAGAAATCGGAAGTAGCGTAAATTACTACTTCCAGTCAACGGAAATTACTCAAAGCTTAACAGAAGGTAGAGAATTAGATCTTTTACTTACATGTGAAATTTCATTTATCTATCTGAAATAGTACTCAAGTTATAGGCTTTTAAAAAATTCAAAGTAGGAAAAGTACCACTTCCGGTTATCGGAAATCGCTCAAAAGTTGATACGGATCTACGATTTTGATAAAATACTTATATATGAAATTTCATCAACCTAGCTGTAACGGTACTCAAGTTATCGTGTTTACACACGGACAGACACACACACGGACAGACACACACACACACAGACATACGGACAAGATTGCAAAATTATGTTTTTCCGTATCAGTGAGGTGTAAAACGTCGAGATTTGTAAAAATCTCGATTTTTTTTTTTGCACGATTACAATACTTTCTCTATACTACGTATATACGAGAAAGTAAAAAGTACCACTTCCAGTTATCGGAAATCGCTCAAAAGTTGATCAGGATCTGCGATTTTGATAAAATACTTATATATGAAATTTCATCAACCTAGCTCTAACGGTACTCAAGTTATCGTGTTTATCGTGTAAAACGTCGAATTTGTAAAAATCTTGATTTTTTTTTATTTTTTGCACGATTACAAGACTTTCTTTATACTTCGTATATACGAGAAAGTAAAAATTATGACAAAAAGCAATATACAGGTAAATTGTAATAATTTTCTCAAAATAACTTAGCATTTACAAAAATAAATTACAGATGATTTTAAACCTAGAAAAGCTTAAAAAATAAATAATGCACATTTACTATTCAATGACAAATTAAACACTACGTGGGACTACGTTCTATTTTTATGCCACTAATTTGATTCCTCAAGTCCCTAAAAACTGTTCCTAAAAGAATATTTTAACTTTCTTTTAAGTCATAGAAAATGAGACAAAATAAAAAATTCCCTTGCCTCTGCTGGTATTTTCTGTTCAACACAGAAATGAAAGTAAAATTAGTTGTTCTGTTTCAGAAGGCAGGACCAAATTAAAAAATATTGGTAAGCTAAGATAACTTCATTAATTAGCTATAAATAATTAAGCATCAACTAAAACTCCAGCTTAACACAATATTATTGCCATTCCAACTATCATGTGTAATTAATGTGTGTATATAAAAATGTATATAACTAAAGAGTAATATTTTTCTGCTCACCTCATCAAATCCCATGTTTTTCATACTGATGACTTTATCTTCTAATTCTTTATCTGTTTTTGGGCCTGCAGAAATAAAAGTTATGTATATTAATTCCAATTTGGACAGATCATCTCAGGTACCAGAACAAATCAGCTTTTAAACAGAAACAGGCAGAATCACCTTCTTCATAGACCATCTGGTTGAAAATGGGTAAATAAATGCTGTACATTTCCATTTTTCCACAATAAAATACAATGTCACTAGATATGCATAGAAATTAGAGAATTCTGTTTCACTCCTGTTTAACTTTTGTAAAAGTACTTTTTGATTTACAGTGATGGGTGAGTTACTATTTTCTCAAACAAATATTTTAGGACAGATTGACTATTTAAGGTGGTTATTTTAGAAAAAAATATATTTGTGTCATACAGCTCTATGTTTTAATTTATTGTTTTAAATAAATTATTACACAGAGTATTTTTTTTATGCGACAATTTATTTCCACTTCACTTTTTTCATAAGTATTTATCTAAATACAACCATCAGATTAACTTAGGGCAAAGATGACATCACATAAAAAGAAAAAAAAAACAGTATTTGCATACCTCCTGCATAAGCAGTGGTCCAGTGTCTTGCTGTGCGCTGGAAAATGGCATTGTTTTCTTTATACTGCTGGGCCACAACTGCATCTTGGGGGTCATCAGGCTCGGCTGCAGCTAACAGAGCTTGTAATGACAACAGCACTGTACGCAGAGTCATTGCAGCTGCCCTGGAAATGGTACACAATGTAATTTTAAACTGTACGCAAATTACACAAAACTAGATTGACATAAAAATGTTACAATGAAGAGCTTGGTAAAGCAGTCTTACCATTGATCTTTTAAGATGTCTAAACATATAGCACCAGTTACTGAACTAATGTTTGGATGCCAGATTTTCGTCACAAATTTCACCTGTTGCATAGTTTTTGCAAGATAAAAAAAAGAACAATTAAGTTAGGCGGGTATTTAAAAACCACAGGAATTCAACTAAAAAACATTGTTCATTTCATTAGAACAATAATCAGCAAAGTAAAAAATATATACGGTAATTTTAACATTTTTTAAATATAAAACTATATAAGTTCTAACTCAAAAAATCTTTAGCATTGCTACCATATTCAGTGTTCGTACTTCATATTTAAAGCCAAAGCATTTCTGAGATAATCAGCCGATTTAATAAAACATTGATGACCAACCTGAGGAGGATTAAAGGGGTATGTTTCAGGAATTTTGATTTCCAATTTAAATTTTCCTCCTTCATAGGCAGTGTCTGGCGGCCCAGCAATCTCACCCCTGAGCTCTGTGAAGTTATCGTTGAGTAATTCAACTTTTATATTGCATGCCGCAACCTGTCAAGAGCATAAAAACCCAGTCAAAAACATGTAACTGAAATAACCTTTCATTTGGCCTATAAGTATAAGTTTAAGATAACCACTGCCTTTGATCACAAAAATAATCACAGAACCTAGCCATTACCTAACTAAAACAAGCCTTGGTGACTAAGTTTAATAAGTTTTAACCCCTGGACACATGAGGCTTGATAGCTGGGGACATCTAGCAGTGAAATATAAAAAATCAAACAACTGTTGCCTTGAACAAAGGCTATGGAACTTATCCAAAATCCAAAAAGAAAAACAGACTGAAATCAAAGTCATCAGCCAACATGGTGCATACTGGTTGACATGTAATACTGAATAGGAGGATCCTGTCCAACATCACAAATTTGAACAAATAAAATACTCAAATTGTGATGGAAAAAATGCAAGACAAACTGCTGACTGATACAAGATCTAGATTTCTAGATATGACTAGAATAGATGTTAAGATTGTAGCTGGATCTTGAGTTTAGACTTTAGTTAGATCTAGATCTAGATTCTAAATCTTTAATGATACTTTAATCTAGTGACCTAGTCACTTGTACTTGTGTAGATTCTAGTGTAGTTGTAGTAGTAGATTAAACTAGATTTGCTGTTGTTGGCTCTTTACTCTTTACTAACTCATATTCATAACTGCTCAGACGAAAATGAGTAGTTTGAAGCCTGGACTAGAGTTCAAAAATAGATATTTTTTTTTGGTCGGAAAAATAAAAAATAGCCCCCCCCCCCCCTAGAATTTAGTTATTTTAAAAATAAAATATTTTAGTGAAAATACCTCGTCGCTCTTGACGACTTCTTTGAATTCCCGTTTAATACGCTGTTCGGCTATATTAGCCATGGTACTCGAACTTGCACCGCTGACAACAGATATATGAAATAGTTAGACAATAAAATTTGCAATCTAAAAAAAGACCTGATGCTAGACAAATGGTTTAGATAAAAATAAATAAAAGATTAGCAATATTTTTTGGCAACCAATCTAGCATAGAACTTCCGGTTTACCATTGGAAATGATAGCCTCGCATTAACTAAGAAAATAAAATAAAATTATCATTTAATATAGTTTAAAACATTTATTTAAAGTAATATCGCCTTTTCGGTATTATTATCTATGTGTTTTACGTACTAATTTACATTTTTTAATATATAAAATTTGGAATTTTAATAATAGTTTTTATGTAGTGCGTATAGTCTATGTACTGTAGCTTGTTTAAAAATCGGTTAGGCTAGAATCTAGTAAATATATAGTCTTAACACTACACTGATATCATTTTCAATTACCAGTGCAGTCAGTGTTTCTTCCAGACTTTTTTCACCGGGTGGGGGGAGGGCGATCAACATTTTTACGGGGGGGGGGGCACTGGTTAAAGTATGTTTTAGATATAAATTACATTTCGTTCGCCCCCCCCCCCCCCCCCCGAAGAGATGCCTTGAAGAAACTCTGAGCGCAGTAATAATTAATAATAGTTGAATGTCTAGTGTTAGGCAATATCTCAACAGTAGCCGTGTATGTGTGTGGGGACGGGGGATATTTAGTACGAAAGTCTTAAAATAAAAAAAAATTCTTTGATTTCATTATATATTTTTAGATCTATAGTAGCCCTCTCCACATGCTAATCAAATAGCTGATGGGGTGACGATGTCTTATCCATAGCGATTTACATTTGACCAATTATGCTAGCAGGGATTACATTATACTTTATACTGGGAGAGTGAGAAGACACACTTTTCAGCCGGATGCAGATGACGAAAGTCCATGTTTGTATGAATTCGTCTTTTGTTCGGACCAGGATCACGACGGGATGGTGTGAAACACCGGGCTAGAAGAAGACTGTTACCTGTCATCAGAGTTTCTTCCAGGCATCTCTACGGGGGGACGCCCGAAGAAAGTCTACCGCCCCCCCCCCCCCCGAACGAAATGGAATGTATATAGAAAATGTATATTTTAGACAGTGTCCGCCCCCCCCCCCCCGAAAATTGTTGTCCGCCCCCCCCCCCCCCCCCCCGAAAATTTCAAGTGCACCCCGCAGAGGCGTGGCGACCCTTCCCGGCGCCCGGGGACATACTTTCGATTTGCACCCCCCTCGATCTTTTAATTTGCACCCCCTCAAACTTTCCATTTGCACCCCCCCCTCAAACTTTCGATTTGCACCCCCCCCCCCCTTCGAACTTTTGATTTGCACTCGTAGACTCTAGACAGTGTCCTAATTTGCATGTATTTCATACTGAGAAGTAAACACATTGTTGGTTGTTTTTTTCCCTAGAATTACGGTTATTTTCGTATTAAGCTAGATGGGTGGAGTTTTGTGAAACAATTTTAATGCGTCTGACCTTTTGTAACGCACATATGATGATGGGAAATAGAAATTTTGTACAAAAATCAATTATTCTTTTTTTTTTAACTTGTTTTCTTTTGGGTTTCCGTTAAAAGTAATAAATTATTTGGACAACTTCAGACTGATTGTAAAATTATTTTAAAAAAAAATTCAATTCATAGTCAAAACTGATACTTTCTTTTGTTATTTCTAATCGTGCCATAATATCCTGGGAAATATAGGCTATATGACATGCCTATAATAGTACTCGGGACAACATTTTAATTGAAGTACACTAAACAGCCTTTGCGAGGCAATTAAACCCGTAGTATAGTACAGTAATTTGGCATCAGTGTTGAGAATATTTTTAAGTATCTCGACTACCCATAACGTTATAATTGCTGAGTTGGTTTCAAAGAATATATAGCATAAAGACATCGTGTTAATGATTATGTTAGTATGTCATAGATCTAGTAAGTAAATCATAGTAGTCTAGGCCAGGGGTCGGCAACCTGCGGCTCGCGAGCCGCATGCGGCTCTTTTGATATCAAGATGCAGCTCTCCGGCTCCTTGAACAAATACTAATAATCTTAATAAAAAAATAAAATATTTGAAATAAAAAAAAATGTTAGTGGCTCTTTAAAACCAGGGAAATTTTGAAAATTGTAACTTTTGGCTCTTCCGCTTCAAAAGGTTGCCGACCCATGGTCTAGGCTAAATTAAGATGTTAAATGGGCAGATTTTTTAAACATCGTAAATGTAAATATTAGACAGGCGCTTAGAACATGCGACGTATGACTAATAATATTTGCGATTCCGTTCTTTAAATATAATTTACTTAAAATAATAAATAATTAATTGCAACACACGTAACTTACCTGTTCATTACACATAGCACATGTGTCAAAATCACAATTTTAGCTGCGTTCGTGGATCAATTTACGCGTCATGCACTAAAACGTTGTGCTCATTAACGTATATTCCCGATTAATGAATGGTACACAATCTAACATAGAACGTTAACAGTGATTCCATTATAAAGACTAATTTAAGTGCATGTGTGTTTGGGGGGGGGGGGGGGAATTGCAGACAGGATGGGCACATTAAAAAAAAGCCTGGGCGTCAATTTAAAAAAAAGAAAATATATAGGTATATATATATATATATATATACATATATATATATACATATATATATATATATATATATATATATATATATATATATATACCTATATATTTTCTTTTTTTTAAATTGACGCCCAGGCTTTTTTTAATGTGCCCATCCTGTCTGCAATTCCCCCCCCCCCCCCAACACACATGCACTTAAATTAGTCTTTATAATGGAATCACTGTTAACGTTCTATGTTAGATTGTGTACCATTCATTAATCGGGAATATACATATATATATATATATATATATATATATATATATATATATATATATATATATATATATATGTAACGAGCGAACAGTTACCCTGCTCGCAACGCCACATGTTACGAGACTATTTGCCTGTAGTGCCAAATGTAACGAGTTTAACCACTCATGCTACACAACATCGACTACAGTAGAAATACTCGAAGATGCAGGTTCGCTATTGATCCTTTTATTACATGAATCAAGAAATGCTTCAATATAACACAATGAATCAACAG
Source organism: Physella acuta (assembly GCF_028476545.2). Lineage (NCBI taxonomy): Eukaryota > Metazoa > Mollusca > Gastropoda > Physidae > Physella > Physella acuta. The sequence goes on from NW_026733140.1 coordinate 67,476, forward strand.
GAATGCTTCACAATAATAGTCTGAATCAACTGACCCCTAACAGTCCTCACTAGGCTTCATATAACTGAATCCACATGTCTATTGTCCTTCTTAACACAATATAACCAACTTGATATGTCACACAGACTGACTGATCTAAAGCGAGCGATGAAGAGAGCGGGCGATCGAAAAGGGAAGAGCCGCGAGTTCAGCCGTCCCCTCCTATTTATCCCTTGTATTCGTACTCGTATTCGTACTTGTATTCCTCCGTAATCGATACTTGTACTCGATGTCTCCGACTACTAGTTGCGCAGTTCTAACGTACAGTCCGTTTAATAAAACATCTGCGTCCTATCAATCAAAGTTGACAGGCCGTCTGAATCCCCTCGTACCGTTTCCCAAAATAGCACGCGTTGGCTTTGAGATTGTTATCATTCCGATCTAATAAGCCACCTGCTATCAGTTGCATCAGACTGTAATACTGCGTCTCGGCTTATCGTTCGTTATCAGTTGCATCAGATTTGTAACTAGTAGCTAGGCCTACCCTAGTTACATCCACCCCTGCCTTTTTTTGTGTGTTTTCCACCACAAACAACGCCTGGCAGGTGCACTCCTCCAAAGTCAATCGCACAATCGTAAAAATTTTTTATTGTTCCACTCACTGTCCACGTCGTCCCATTCGTATACGATTGACAGTTATACCTATTTCACATATCAACTGTGTCTACATCATCTTCCTGAGACACAAAACAGTTCTAGAATTCACATCCACCCTTTTCGTTTGGTGCCTTCACCAGTTCACTTTTATAGCTTTTTGAACCGTCTGTTCTCATACCAGCGCGACCATGAAAGAATTGATGGTTGCTGACAAAAAATTTCGTCTTCCTTCTGTTCCTCAAACTTCTCCGCGGACCACTTATCTGATGGTCTACTGTCTCTCTGCTTCTGGAAGGAACGGGATCCTCTTTGTTGCCGTTATCCTCCACTTGTGTATCGCGGTTGTTCTGTTGATGGTGATATGGTTCCGGGATGGGTATGTGAATTTCCGTTATAGTTTCCGGTTCCCTAATTGTCTTGGATTTCCTTGTGTGTAACTGCTCTTCTTGCCTATTCCAATATTTCTTTAATTGAGCAATATTCGCCCACCGATCCGGTTTGGCGTGATCGATGGGTCTTATCTTAAAGGGGCCACCTGCTACTTTAGGCATCTCCACGACTTGCCATATCTCCTGTCCCCAGAGATCGTGGATTTTGTTTCTGCCTAACGGGTGGCTACGCAGTAATACCCTGTCGTTCAGTTTGAGTGGCGGGTCCTTTGTCTGTACCGGCGGTTCCCTTCGCCGTGCTTCATGTTCTAGTCTTTCCTGTACTACCCTGTACATTTCTCTAATTCTTCTCATATGTTCATTCACATATTCCAGTGCGGTGTATGAGCCAGTCATACTCTCCCTTTTTCCTAGGAACAAATCAAGAGGGAGTCGAGCCTCCCGTCCGAACAGCAACATGTATGGCGCAAAGCCGGTTGTGGCATGGGGTGTGCAGTTGTATAGATATACCAACTCTGGGAGAAAATCAGGCCAACGTTTTTTCTGTTCAGGTTCTAGAGTACGCAGCAAATCATGCATGCTGCGGTTGAACCGCTCGCACTGTCCGTTTCCTTTCGGATTAAATGTGGTTGTTCTAGATTTGTTGATCCCGTAGTGGCTGCACAGTTGGTTAATTACTTCTGACTCGAAAGCCCTTCCTTGGTCAGAGTGTAATTGTCTTGGTATGCCATATTTGATGAACCAATGTTCTATCAAGACCTTTGCCACTGTTTTGGCAGTCTGATCTCGTGTGGGCACCGCCACAGTCCATTTGGTGAATACATCAGTCATTACCAACACATGTTCCGTCCCATCCGATGATTGCTCCAACGACGTAAAGTCCATAGCCACAATCTCTAGTGGTTTTGTCGCTAGTAGGTGTCCTGATGGCTGTCTCATTTTGACAACTGGCATTTTCGCATGCTGACACCTCACACAAGCCTCACAATGGCGTTTGACCTCCATTTCCATATTGGGCCAGTAACACCTCCGTCGTAAAATTTTGTGCGTCCTGTCCTGACCCTGGTGTCCTGCCCTGTCATGTGCCAACCTTAGCACTTCTTCTCGTAACTGTCCAGGCACCACCACCTGGTGTATTGTCCCATCAATTTGGTCATGAATTCTCCGCATGAGAACACCATCCTCTATACTGAGACGGTCCCACTGACTCAGTATTTTCTTTGTTTCTCGACCAAATTGTTCTCTTTCCCTTCTTCCTGGGAATTTTTGTTCCTGGATGTATTTCAATAGCGGTTGTAAGCCACTATCCGTTCTCTGGGCATCTCTTATCTTTTTGTGATTAAGGCAATTAAAATCACTACTGTCCATATGTCCGGGCTCTGTGGATATGTGCTCCACCCCGGTCTGTCCGTTCTGCCTCACTTGCACCCCGTGAGGGATATCTGTTGACGCTCTGACCTCACATATTCCTGTCAGCGTTTCTTCCTCATCGCCCGGTCTCTCGTAAGGATTCCTTGATAAAGCGTCCGCATTGCCATTGGACCGCCCCGGGCGATGTTTTCTCTCTAGGTCAACGAGTGCCAATTCTGCTGCCCATCGCTGTTCGATGGATCCCAGCCTTGCTGTACTTTGAAGTTCTTTTTCAATATCGGATAATTTCTCTTCAAGTCTTGTTTGAGACTCTTTCATTTCTTCTAGTTTGCCAACACTGTTCTGTTGTCTACTATTTTTATTTACTTCTTCCGATAACAGACACTCTAAAGATGAATATTTCTCCTGTGCTTTTAATTTGCATGACCTTTCCCTATCCAGTTTCCTGGTTAACATTGAGATCTCATTCTTAAGTCTACCAATTTCCTTCTTATCATCATTTTTCTCTACCAACAAATTGTTCACTTGAAACTTTTCAACATCCCAGTTCATTTCACAGTTCATTTTTTCCATTAGTTGTGTTTTACCTTTCTTTTTCTCCTTACTGTGTTTCTGTGTCATTTTGTTTACTAAGTCATTACCTCGCCGCTCTGTAGCCTTGACCTGCCGTACAGAGGGCGATCGTTTCACCGGACAGTACCGTGCCATATGTCCGGGTTGTGAACAGGACAAGCAAATTGGTCGACCGTCGGCCGTCCATTGGAGTGATGGAGCGGCAGGTCGCGGCTGTCCAACCTGTCTCTGTTTTGTCCCGTTTTTGCCCTGATTCTCAGCTGTTGACCTGCTTTCTAACCTCTCCAATCGTTGGTCAACCTTAACCAGGTGGGCCAACAGTTGAGCCATCATGGTCTCCATCGTGTCGGCCCCTGTGGGTGGGGATTGTCTCAGTTCAGGCACAGAGACTTTGTCCACCGAACAGTTCGATTGGTCCTCATCCTCGGACCTGCGGATCGCTGAGTTCCTGACCTGAAGGAAGGTCAACTGCGGGTCTTTGTGGACCTCCTCTTTCAACTCTCTTCTTAGGATCGGGGTTGCTAGCCCCTCGATGAAATGGTCCCTCAGTAGGCGCACATCAATGTCAGGTGTTTTGACCTTTACCGAATCAAAGGCCCTGTTCATCCGGTGTGAGTACTCCATCACACTCTCCGCCATTCTCTGCCTTAAGCCTACGAACCCTGCCAGCAGTTGCGATCCCGACCGTCTCTCCCCAAAGGTCTCCATAATCAGATCCAGCACCTTATCTGGATCTGATTGGATGGTTTTATCGTGGCATTTGACCTCTGCCCTAACCGTCTCTCCTATACTGCCCATCAGCAGTCTTAATCTTTCCTCTGGTGACATGCCTCTCGAGGCCCAGGCCGCTTTGACCTCTTCACTGAACCTGTTGGTTAAAGTTGGATCACCGTCCCCGTAAAATTTGTTAATGTGGGACTCTCTGGGTAGGACCACTATATGGGTCTGCTTCTCGTCCAGAGTAGACATTTTATTCCGTAAGTAACAAAAAAAGAGTTCTTTCTTACCGTGTGTGTATGAAAAATTTTTCTCGTTCCTCAATTTTCACAGTTCCTGAATGTCCGAATTCACACACACACTAAACACAGTTATGCACAAGGTTGACTATGGGTGCCTAAAGCGGCAAGTCTAGTTGAATTCATCCTGTCCGACGACGCCAATTGTAACGAGCGAACAGTTACCCTGCTCGCAAAGCCACATGTTACGAGACTATTTGCCTGTAGTGCCAAATGTAACGAGTTTAACCACTCATGCTACACAACATCGACTACAGTAGAAATACTCGAAGATGCAGGTTCGCTATTGATCCTTTTATTACATGAATCAAGAAATGCTTCAATATAACACAATGAATCAACAGGAATGCTTCACAATAATAGTCTGAATCAACTGACCCCTAACAGTCCTCACTAGGCTTCATATAACTGAATCCACATGTCTATTGTCCTTCTTAACACAATATAACCAACTTGATATGTCACACAGACTGACTGATCTAAAGCGAGCGATGAAGAGAGCGGGCGATCGAAAAGGGAAGAGCCGCGAGTTCAGCCGTCCCCTCCTATTTATCCCTTGTATTCGTACTCGTATTCGTACTTGTATTCCTCCGTAATCGATACTTGTACTCGATGTCTCCGACTACTAGTTGCGCAGTTCTAACGTACAGTCCGTTTAATAAAACATCTGCGTCCTATCAATCAAAGTTGACAGGCCGTCTGAATCCCCTCGTACCGTTTCCCAAAATAGCACGCGTTGGCTTTGAGATTGTTATCATTCCGATCTAATAAGCCACCTGCTATCAGTTGCATCAGACTGTAATACTGCGTCTCGGCTTATCGTTCGTTATCAGTTGCATCAGATTTGTAACTAGTAGCTAGGCCTACCCTAGTTACATATATATATATATATATATATATATATATATATATATATATATATATATATATATATATATATATATATATATATATATATATATATATATATATATATATAAATATATATATATATATATATAATTTTTTTTTTGCAGTGGGAGGCACGGGCTGTTTTGACGCAAGCCTAATGCTTGGCTTGTGATTTTTTCCCCGTAACCCCTCCCCCGCGCTTTATAACTCTTGATATACCATTGCCAGACGAGAGATCCTGCACGTATATGTGCTGGTTGCATTCGTTGTTTCATATAATATACCGTGCACAACATCATCCACGCACGACGAATTAATCAGTAGCATTGCATACTGTCATAGCGATCAGGGCATAATAATTTTAATAATAAGAAACCGAATGTTAGGCCTATGTTATTTATTTTTATTTTTTATTTTTTATTTTAAGTTAGGATAATATATCTCTATAAGGCTTTTTAGGGCTTATTAATGTTTTTTTTTTTTCAATGTAATTAAATTAAAAATAAGTAGTTCTATAAACGTTAAGTCAAATATTTAAAATACGTTACTTTGAAATTTAGTTTGCATTTTTAAGAACATTTCAATAACAACTTCACTAAAAGATTGCAGTTACTGTAAAACAAAAATCAATACCTTTGTGAATATAGCTAAATCTATTTGACTACAGATTGTCTTTATATACTTTATTATATGTAAGTAGGTCACTGTAGTCTCGGGCTTTCAGACGTAAAAGGGCAACAACACATGTTGAATCTAGATCGCGCTGAATCTGAAGTAGAGGGTACAGGGAGTAAACAGATTACTAGAAGAATGCCTAATATCAAGGTATTTGCTGGTACATCTCATCCTGATTTAGGACAAAAAATATGCGCCCGACTTGGTCTTGAACCTGCGAAAGTCGTTACGAAAAAATTCAGCAATGGCGAATGTTGGTAAGTTACTGTGTTATTGTTACTTTGAATACTTTCACTCAGTATCAATAAAAATAAAATGCTAAAAACTAAAAACTAAAAATAGACTTTCACTGTGGCTAGGCTTCATAATTTATTATATAGACTTCTAGATCTAGATCTAAATGTTAAAGGGTGTCATCCATAAATGACGTCACGCTTTTTTGGACGATTTTTACCTCCCCCCCCTTCCCTCCGTCACACGTCACAAAAAGCCAGACCCCCCTAAAATCAAAATGACGTCACACCTCAACCTACAACCCCCCCCCCCCTCAAAATTGCAGTTGAATTTTTTTAAAACATCGATATTTTTCTAAAATCTTGTCTAAGTCTAAACTATTAGGCCCTACAATTTATTAAAAATTAAAACAGTTAGGCTAGGGACTTGGATGAAATTTCATTTTTAAAAAAATAAAAAATGTAGTAGCACCAGTTTATAGAGCTCATTTAGACAAGAACAAAGATACTTTTATTTTAATTTTAGCTCAAACGGTTACGAAGTTATGAATTTTTAATGTATTTAATTTTCGGGTTTTTTTACTATGGGGTATTCTCAATTTTTTGCTTCCCTCCTTTTTTATATACGAACTAAAATCTCTGTAACTTTTTAAATAGCAGGTATTTTTTAATGAAAATTCACTAAGATCAAGCTTATGATATCAGTAAAAGAGTAAGACAAAAATAATTGAATTGGATGAGAATGATCATAAAAAATAATGTAAACAAAGAGGGTCACCCCCCTAAAATTTTTGAATAAGCGTCTTTGATAGGCTACACACAATCTGTTGCCAAATTTTTATTATATGGAATATCGGTGCCCTGTCAAAACGGCCCGGGACAAATCGGCCCCGTCAAAACGGCCCCGTTAATACGACCCCGTCAAATCGACTCCCGACAAACCGACCCCGTCAAAATAGCCTCGTCAAAAAGGCCCCGACTTATTGGCTCCCGTCAAATGGGCTCCCGTCATATTGACTTGCGACATATAGGCTCCCGACAAATGGGCTCCCGATATTTAGGCTCCCGACAAATGGACTCCCGACATATTAACCCCTGACAAATAGGCTCAGGACATATTGGCTCCCGACAAAGCGGCTCCCGACATATTGGCTCCCGACATAAGGGCTCAAGACAAATGGGCTCCCGGCAAATGGGCTCACGACATTTTGGCTACCGACAAATGGGCTCCCGACATATTGTCTCCCGGCAATTGGGCTCCCGACATATTGGCTTTTGACAAAATGACTCCCGACATATTGGCTCCAGAAAAATGAATGATATGACCACTATTGGCATAAAAGTAACCATTGCGTCCTACCTCCAATACCACCATAACCTCTTTTTAATGCCCGAATGAAATTATTTTTTCATGAACCAACATTAATTCACAAACAAATCGAGCCCTTAACAACTAAATTCCACCAATTCTAAAGTTTTGATAATGTTTAATTTACAACAGAAAAGATCTGTTGCTTAAAAGCGAGCACAGAAGTGTAAATGTATGATATACATGATGTTAACATGATAACAGCATTTTGTTTTGATAACCTACAAGCACAGTGGCGTAGCGAGGTCGGGTGTCACCCCCGGGGACAAACTTTCATGTTTTCGATTTGCACCCCCCCCCCAAACTTTCGATTTGCACCCCCACCCCCTCAACTTTTTCTCTATATATTTTGCTATTTTTTGCCTTGGTGTCACCCCCCTAAATGGTGTCACCCGGTGCGGTCCGCACCCCCGCCCCCCCCCCCCGCCCCTCGCTACGCCCCTGTACAAGCATATTGCAGTTAGGAAGGTACAGCGTGGACCCTTCTCCCCACACAATGAGTTGGAACAGCCTATAACCGACTCAATTATGGATGTCATAGATAGATGACCCTTAAATTAAAACATACTATATTTTATAATAGATAAACTAATATAAAAATAAGGCCTGCCGAACAAGAGATGCATACGTTGTATTACATAAGAGTGTTGGATAAGCTAACTTTAAAGAATATTGATGAAGGGGTCCCACTGGCAGATGTCATATTCAATGAGACCGCTTTGCCGGGAGACTTAGTCTCTACAGAAACGGTATTGTCAGTGCAGTGGCGTAGCTAGGATTTTTGGGCCCCTATGCAAAAATTATCAGTGGGCCCCTTCGTCAGCCGTTAGGCCAGTGGCGTCGCTAGGTCGGGTCTCACCCGGTGCGGCACTTCGTATTGTCACCCCCTCCCAGGAAACAAAGCATATATATATATATATATATATATATATATATATATATATATATATATATATATATATATATATGTGTGTGTGTGTGTGTGTGTGTGTTTGTGTGTGTGTGTGTCGGCCTACATAGGCCTAAAATTTATATATATGCCACTTACTGGTACACGTACGTGTTTAAGCTTTAATCACTGCTGACTTAATAGTAACGATGTTTATCTACAGTCTGTTTATAATACAGTTGGATGTAGCATTGTTTTCTTTATAGTTTACGTTTACGTCGTGGTGTCACACCCCCCCCCCCCCCCCCCCCTCTTGATATAATTTTCGATTTGTACTTAGAAGACTATTTAACTTTAACTAACGGATCTGGAAAATGGCATTTCATTCTATAAATTTTACAATTTTTTGCCTTTGGTGTCACTCCCCCTAAATGGTGTCACCCGCCTCGCCTTTGCTACGCCTCTGCGTTAGGCTACAGAGGAGTTAAACGAAGAGATCAACTTCTACTTACGATGGATATTTTTTAATATATAAATATTCTGAAGGCAACATTTTGTATTATATATGTCCTGATTTTGTATTTATACTATATTATTATGCTTGCCTACTACTGCTAAAAAGTTTATTTATAGGCTGATTCTCTCAATGTCTTGCACGACAAAGTGATATAGCCTGTAGTGTTATTATAACGATTGGGCTCTGTTTGACCCACAAACACTGAATCCCACTGCCGAAACGTTGTGTGTGTGTGGGGGGGGGGGGGCTTTTTGGAACTTTTAACCTTTTTCTTTTTTAAAATTATTTATATGTAACAAATATTAAAATTCCATTGTTAAAGTTTTATTTTTTTATGAGGGAAAAGGGCCCCTATGTGCCTTGGGCCCCCATGCCTTGCTTACGCTAGCTTTACGGTAGCTACGCCACTGTGTCAGTGGTCCTTTTGTCTGGAGCCAAATTGACAGGAGCCTTTTTGTCGGGAGCCAAAATGACGCTAGCCTATTTGTCGGGAGTCGTAATGACGGGGGCCGTTTTGTGGAGAAACCAAATGGCGGGAGCCTATTTGTCGGGAGTCGTAATGACGGGGGCTGTTTTGTGGAAAAAACTAAATGACGGGAGACTATATGTCGGGAGCCAAAATGACGGGAGCCTATTTGTCAGGAGCCTTATTGACTGGAGCCCTTTTGTCGGGAGCCTATATAACGGGAGCCTATTTGTCGGTAGCCTAAATGACGGGAGCCTATTTGTCGGTAGCCTAAATGACGGGAGCCTATTTGTCGGGAGCCTATATGACGGGGTCCATATGTCGCTGGCCCTTTTGACGGGGTCGTTTTGACGGGGTCGTTTTGTCGGGGTCGTTTTGACGGGGCCGTTTCGTCATTGGCCGAATTGACGCCGCACGGGAATATCTTACTGAAAATTGGCCTGAATAGTGCCAACACTGTATACATTAACAGAAAGTCAAAATATTTTACTTAGCTTATGTGGTTTTATTACAATGTTGGACAAAATAAAAAAGTCATTTTTATTCTGCGCAACTACTTTTTTTGCAAGAAAGAAGTACAATGTTGAGCTGATTTTAGATTACTTTGCTTATATGCAAGAAATATTGTAAAAATGAAGGTTATTATATACCTACTTTGATATTTCCTTTGTCCAGATTTGATCTTAAAAATATTTTATTTAATGAAAAAGGGGTTTAAACTCATATACCCCCCTTAATTTTAAACAATAAATTCTGCTATAGGCAACACATAATCTGTTGCCAAATTTTTATTATATGGAATATCTTAATGAAAATTGGCCTAATTGGTGCCAACATTGTATACATCCACACAAAGTAAAAATATTTCACTTAGCTTATGTGGTTTTGTTACAATGTTGGTCAAATTTAAAAAGTCATTTTTGTTCTGCGCAACTACTTTTTTGCAAGAAAGAAGTACAATGCTAAACTGATTTTAGATTACTAAAATTGTATCTAAATGTTGTCAATATGCATGATATTTCATCCCTGTTATGTGTATGTTATCATAGAATTGATATAATTTAATTTACAATTATTGTTGAACAAATAATTTAATAATTGAAATGATTTTTTTTATTGGTGGAGTAATGATCACCATTTAATGTTAAAGGTAAGTTTTATAATTAAGAAACATCTGTCATATATTTAAGTGACATCTCATGCTGTGTGGATAACATGTTTAAGTCTGTTAGCTTGTATCACTTTTTTACTTTAAAAAATAACACCATCAATGATTTAAAAATGAAATCTGATTAAACATCTACTGAAGCTGTGTCTCCTCTGACTGATAGCTTTTAGAACTGTAATAAAAACCAGCAACATCCATTCTTAAGTGGACCTATTTCTCCTTCATTGAAGTTGCTTATGAGTAGATCCACATCTTTTGATTCTCTATCCCCTTGTGAACTGGTACATTTTATCTAGGGCCAAGACTAGTAAAAAAGCAACTGAGATGTATACTACAGCAAAAATACAGTAGTATCATATGTACTTCAAATAGGCCTACAGATGAAGACAGAACATTGTACAAGGATTGTAGTAATTTAGTAATAAATCTAAAATGAACAAAGTCCTAGAGCTATAAAGAAAATATAGGACTCCTAAAATGTTTGAATATTAGTAATATTGGTAATAAAAATTCGCTTGAAAAGCAATCAAAAGGCTAAATGTTTAATATAGAATTACCCTATTGGCCTATATCTTATTATAAGAAAATTTATAGACCAAATGATAGGCAAATGGAATTTTATATTAGATTCTAGATCTAGGCCTATATCAAGCTTTAAAATTTAAGAAAAATGTGGAAAGTACACAAGATACTATAATGATAGCTAATATAAAATATAGAACTCATTCAAGAACGATATAGATCTATATCTAGGCCATACAATTAAAATGAAACAATAATTCAACTTGAAAAATTTCGCAGAAATCTATTTTTAGATCTAACTCAAAATTACAAAAAAAATGAATCTAAATAGAAAATATGCGCACAAAGTCAACAAAAAATCATAGTTTTATCAATATAAAATATAATTCTATAGTTTAAAATGATTTTAAAGTCAGATTCGTGTGGATGTTGCTGGATTTACAAATCAATTCAATTGAGAGCAATGGCGTCATTAACAACACAAGTACACTTCCGGTTTCAACCTCTGTCTTTCCCGGTAGTCGTAAAATGGCTTAAGGCTATACTTTCTAAACTATTTATAAAAAAATACTTTGCTATCGATTAACATTATGAAAATTTACACACATAAAGAAAAATGGTGATTATGGTCGGAGGGCTTTTTAATGGCCTTCCTTGTTAGTAAGTTTTTATGGTACAAAGAGTTTTACGTAGCCAAAGTTTGGCTCCAAAAATCCATTTTCACCTTCAACAAAATCTCAAAACAAAAATACCGTAACATATGAAATCCATTTGTTTTTCAGAATCAGTCATCAAATTATTATTAGCATCCGCGATTTTTAATAAAAAAAATTTTTTTCGATCATCACCCGCGACCGCGCGGCTAAATCGACGAAACTCGGTATGGGCAGAAAACTCTCGTTTTTAGTGGCTCAAAATCTACGTCATCCAAGTCCCTAAGTTAGGCCTATCTAAAACGCAAAACATTGCTTTTTTATAGGCCTAGGCCTAATGCAAAAGTGTGACGCAACATCTGAACCCCCCCCCTCCCCCTCATCACACATCGTCACAAAATTATGGACCCCCCTCCCCACTACGAGTGTGACGTCATTTATGGATGACCCCAAAGATTAGAAATCTATGGTAAAACTCTATTTTAGCGTATTTTATTCTCCGCTTCTTGTTTACCTCCTGTTGAGCGTATTTTATTATAACAACCGAAACACACCAAAACATTAGGAAAACACGATTTATTTATTTGTATTGTATTTTTGTTTTAACAAATGAATAAAAAAACAAAGAGACTGACTTTGTTTTGGATTTTGATAATTTACTTTTGTCAAAACTTAAGAAAAATCCAAATTTAGAATATTGAATGTGCAAGGCGGTTAAGTTTGTATTGTTACAAGTATCTCCCAGGCATGATACTATAAATAAACATTAATGAACTTGCAATGACCCCAAAACTGAGGCCAACACAATTTCAAACAGCTATTGCCCGAGCTATGACGTATGCTGATAATTAAAGTTAATGTGAACTCACGGTGAACCCGCGACTGTGTAAGGATTTTTCTCCCACTGACGTTCACACGATATTTCTAATGCTTTTTTATGTTTTTTTTACCTTTTCTAATTAAAAATCACATTCATAAAAAAATAAGTAGATCTAGTGTTTTCCTAACGTTTTTGTGTGTTTCGGTTGTGTTTATAATAAAATATGCTCAACTGGAGGTGAACGTGAAGTGGGGAATAAAATACGCTAAAATGGAGTTTTACCGCAATCTATAATCTAGATCTATACTATGTGCTTATGTCAAGCACGGTGATGTTCAAAGGCAATATATCAGGTGGCTTTGGTGTTCCACTTAGAATTTAGAAGAAAGACGTTAATAAATTATCATCACTTCTGGCCACTTCTGGAAAAAAAAAACGTACTTAGGGCCTATAACAATACACGAAAAAAAGCCTTTGAATACGTCCTTAGGGCCTATAACAATACACGAAAAAAAAAAGCCTTTGAATAATGCATCAAAGTTAATTGTAAATCAGGTGCGGTCACAGACACCTTTGCATTTTACCCAAACCCAGCTTAAGAATCTGGTGGGGGTAAGATGCAAGACAAAAGGACACATGACCGTTGGTTTTGCAACGAAGCATCTTTTTGGCTTCAAATTCCTTTTTGGTATGACTGTTCCTACTTTTGGTCACCATAGGTAGGCATGTCTGCTTCTCGCCATTTACCGCCTTGCCGTTTCATGTCTCACAATTTACCAACATCCTCTGACAAACACTTGTGTATCTTTTTTCTCGCTGATTTTAAACCCACACATTACGAATATAAGTTAATCGTACTTGAATGCCCTACACACTAATATAAAATTATTATTTATTTATTAGGCCTAAAAATAATTACTTAGGCCTAGTTTAAAAGAAAAAAACAGAGTTAATTTTTTTCTGGCACGAAATACGCTTCTGTTGGAAAAATTATTATGATAAGAATTACTTTTCATGAGTTCTTATTTATAGAAAATAAAAGTACGTCCATTTTTCTATAAAAATCATGGATAGAATTAGTCTTAGCATAAATACTTTCGTTTAGGTTAATTTTTATCATGCGGCGACTTAAAGGTTTCGGCGTGGCCACGGAACGGCATTCTGCAGTGTTATAAAATGCTGTTTTGAAAAAAAAAAATTTCCATAAAATACAAAAACAAGAAAACTACAAGAAAATTCAAAGAAAAATTACCTCGATTTAAAATTAAAAACTTGGATTCTGAAAAACCATGTATTTAATAGAGAAAATTTTATCAGACTCTGAGAACGTCGTAGCAGCATTGCAGGCCGGCTTTTCGTTCGCTGGGAGCATTGTTAGTCTTAAAAGAGTTAAGAGAAAAAGTACTGGAAGTTGCAATAGATTAAAAATATTTGATAGCATTGTGATCTTGAAAAGTGTTGAATATTTATTAATACAGCTAGAAATTACTATTAGGCCTAATTAGAGTGCATAATTAATCATTTATGTAGCAGATAAGAACAAGGGATCTTAATACTTTTTCTTACAAAAATAAAACACAAACTATCTGAGTTGATTAATACAGTGAAAATCCTCTACCCCAGTAAAAAATAATCCTACTTTTCCTTAAAGTCTGTGTTGTACTTTGTAATGTATAGTAAAGAATTAGTTTGTGTAGAAAACTAATACTAATTTCTGCTGTTGATGTATAATTTATGCACATTTTCACTAGTTTATGTTATTTTGTTATTCATTGCTTTCTCGATATTAACAGCTAGGTGCTGGTAACCTTTTTTATGCAGCTCTAGCAATTTTGTATAGATATAATAAAATAATAAGTTCTATCAAAACTTCTCTTCCATTTGACAGTGTTGAAATTGGAGAGTCTGTGAGAGGGGAAGATGTTTTCATCGTTCAGAGTGGCTGTAAGGAGGTGAATGACATGTTGATGGAGCTCCTCATCATGATCAACGCCTGCAAGATTGCATCAGCCAGCAGAGTCACAGCTGTCATTCCATGCTTTCCTTATGCCAGACAGGATAAGAAAGACAAGGTATGCATTGCTGTCATTCTAAAAATACATGGCCCTTATACTTTCTATAATAGTTTTGTCTTTTTCATTAACAGCTTTATTTATTTTTTCAAATTCTTTAGCCACAAGTTTCTTTAATTTGACAAAAGTTCAAGCAAATGAGTATCTTGTGTATACAGTGTATTGTGTGTTAATTATCATGGCATTTGCCATAATAATGCACATCACCTTTATTATTGGACTTTAGTGACTACTAAGACTGTCATTATGATGAGTCCACTTTCAAAACCTTAATCAACTTTTCAAATAACATTAGTTATCCTTAACAAAACGTCAACCAAGAGTATTTTACAGATTTTTTGTTCATAAAGATATGAATTAAAATTTGAACAGTGAAAACTAAAATAAAACTTTAGATTAGTTGGTTTTGTAGGTGGGACTCCCTGATGTCGTGATTTACTGATGTTGTGTTAAATTTATCTGGTTAACTTTACAGAGCAGAGCACCCATCTCAGCAAAATTAGTTGCAAATATGTTGTCAACAGCTGGTGCAGACCATATCATCACAATGGACTTGCACGCATCACAAATTCAGGTAAGCCTGTGTTGAGTGGTGCTTTATGTCATCACATTGTCCCATCTGCTGCATAATTGTTTCACATTTTACCATTCCATTATTGATTTATAATCATCAACTGACATAAAGTTTGGACTTTTGAAGATGTAAATACAACTCTGGTAAAAGCGATGGCTTAGCTATAGTAAATATTTTTCCTATCTTGGTTTGTGTTTTCTTTAAGATAATGCTGTAGAACCGCAGGTAAATTGCCTTAACCATCCCTAAGTTGGGTATTATGATCATGCAGTAACAGCACTCTCCTTTACCTCTCAGTGAGGTAACATTCAGAGTTCAGTGGATTCATAATCGCCAGGCTCTAGCCTCAGCCAAATCCCCGTGTGTTTATATAATACAGTTTTATTGATTTTTGAGAATATTTGCTATTGTTTTACATAGCAAGTATACTAGAGACTTACATAATTATTTTTTTTTTTTTTGTTAGGGTTTCTTTGACATCCCTGTAGATAACTTATATGCTGAGCCAGCAGTTTTGAAATGGATAAAAGAAAACATTGTTGACTGGCGTAACTGTACTATTGTGTCTCCTGATGCTGGCGGTGCTAAAAGGTTGGTTGATGACTCGGTTTAAAATGTTTTCTTTGGTTATTTCCCCACCAATCACATTTTATCCTTTTTGATTATTTGGTTAGGCTACTTATAAAAACTTTCGTTGGATCAATAATGTTTAATACAATTATTATTATAATTATTTTTTATAAACTTTGGTGGTTTCTAATTAAAACATTAAACATTCAACCCACCTTGCTAGAGAATCAACCAATCACTCTTCTCATAAGAAAATTCAATTATCTCACTTTTCTATTTTTAAAATGTAACCATTTTACTTTTCTATTTTTAAAATTTAACCATTTTACTTTTCAGGTTAGAAATTTCAACTATTTCATTTTTCTAGTTAGAATGCTCAATAATTTGACATTGATTATTATCTCTTTAAATAATTTTACTTTTTTAATTAGCATAGTTTATGCCCCAATCTTAGTCTCCAATCTTACTTAGCAAGCTAAAATTATTTGTTTTTCCTTAATTTTACTCCAGGGTAACAGCCATTGCTGATCGTCTCAATGTTGATTTTGCTCTGATTCACAAAGAAAGAAAGAAGGCAAATGAGGTTGCAGCTATGGTTCTTGTCGGCGATGTCAAGGATAAAATAGCCATTTTAGTTGATGATATGGCAGACACTTGTGGCACCATATGCCATGCTGCAGAAAAGTAATCAGAATAATTTTTTTTCATTAGCTTTTTTTTTAATAATTACATTTAGGATTTTACTAGCAAAATGTTTTCATTTTATGCAAAATTTCTGAAATTTTTTGGTAGGCAACTGTAAAATATTTAAGGCTGTGAAAATTGTAAGAAATTTAGTGGTCCGCAAAATAGAGTAAGCTATTAACAGCACTTTAAGGATAGTACGGTATATGGAGTTCATTTGTTTGATTTTCAAAAATAGATGTAGATCTTTAAGCTTTGATATAGTCATTCACAAAACATTCACAAAATGATTACTTTGGTTAATAAAATGAAAATGGCCAGTCATCATCAGTCATCATTTTTCTTTATTTTTGTTTTCATTAATGGAAGCCATATTGTAGTGGTATGCACTTTATTATGGTTAAGTCATAATCAGTTGAATCTACACTAATTACACGACTTAGTGGTATTCATTTTATGTCATCATATCAGCCGGAGCTGTTGTAACTATATGAAACATTGTTTTATTTCCAGGTTATTAGAAGCAGGGGCACTGAAAGTTTACGCCATCTGCACACACGGAATCTTCTCCGGCCCCGCCATATCTCGCATCAACAACTCCATGTTTGAAGCTGTGGTCGTCACAAACACAATTCCACAAGACCAGCGTATGAAGGACGCCCCCAAAATACAGGTAATCCTTTGCTCACAGAATTACCCCTTGCCCACTCTTTTGATGTGTTTATTCTTTAAAAATTTCCTTTACTCAACTTATTGAATGATGACACTAAATTTAGAAACAATGCTTCCTTGTTTAAAATACACCTTCTGTAAAAATCATAGGTACAACACAAATATTTTTGTTTTATTTGAAGTGACTTGCATTACCAGTATTCATTCATATGTAACTATTTTAACCTAACTAGAATCACCCAAGTGAAAAAAAAATTCCCCATATGAGAAAATAATTTAATTTATTACTTAAATATGCAATAAAGACCTTTCATTATAGATACATCTTTTAGAAAGCTAGTATATACCCCATGTTGAATAAATTGCCTTTTATGACGATAAACTATATTAGGTTTTCATGTCTCAATTTTCACACATTTTATTCCAATCCTTTTATTTTAAAAATAAACCCTGCATGCTCCATTAGCTACTTACCTGAATCAATCATACCTCAGGTGCCTGCACTTGTGACTAATCCATCAAATGCAAACTTGCGCTTGGTTTTGTTTTATCTTGTTAATTATTTGCCAATCAAATTTCATCACCACGAAAAGTCTGCTATTCCAGCGAAGTAGATTTTTTTCTTTGCGCAAGATTGTTGCCTTGCTGTTCTGTACGTTTTCTCGGGGCATGCTGAAGATTGGCTGCTAGAGATGTTTTTTACATAGGTGGGTATCGTTGTTTTAGCCCCATTGTAGTTATTTTAACAATTAATTGCTCACTTCACTTGTTCTCTGCTTGAAACATGGAGTTACTTTTGTACAATCTTTACAACCGGTATTATGAGTTTTCAAATAGTTTTTTTAAAAATTGTTTGTTGTTTGTTAAAACCTGTAACAACTTTTTAAATATCTAACCAGAAAAACAATATTGGATGTGCTATAAACATATTGCTACTCAAGAAAAAAGTTTTACTATCTTCTGTTTAAAATTTTATCATCCCACGTAACGTTGCTAATATATTTTTTAAATTTATTATATCTTTCAAGGAACTAGGCTTTGAATTTTTTAGTATTTTTTTTCCCTTTGCTTTAAGGGGGGGGGGGGGGGAACGGTAGTCAACTTGCATCAAAAATGATGATTTTTTTGTAAAAAATATTATTTTCAAAAATATTTTTTTTGGTTACATTAAGTAAATTTTTAATGTACCCAGATGATCTAAAGCCAGTTAAGTAATTTCTTGAGCTTAATACTTGAACATAATCAAGTAATACTAATGTTCCTACACAATCTTAAGATTAGTTTGGATGTTCCTATTTTTTTTTTTTTTTTTTTGTGAGTGATAATTTTGTTTAAAATTCAGAAAACTACAAAGCAAATTTCCATTGCCTAAGTAAACCTAGTTTTTTTTTTGGTTTTTACTTACTAATTTAATGTTGCACTTCATTAGTAGAATATGCATTTATTTTGCTTCTGAAAGAATTACTTTGCTGTGTGTTCAGATATATAGTAATTAGAATGCTATAATCCAGCATAAAATGACTTTTTGGAATGCACATTTTTCAATCTGTTATAATCTCGTTTGGATTATTCCACATAGTTTCTGTTTGCGGTGCTGCTTTTCCTACTCTTTACTTTTTTTTGGGGAATTAAGACCTGTTTTTTTTTTTTTAAATACATTTTTCTGAAAATTTTGTTTCCATGTTACTGTAGTTTGAGCTGGGTAACTTTGCTTTAGCCCTTTTTACTTTCCAACTAGAGTTGAGCATGTTGTATGGGCTCTAGATCAGAATGAGCTCTTGAGAGGGTTGGGTAAACCACAGCTTGCCCTACCACTGTTTGTTAGTCATCTATCTTGAAATGTGTTACATTGCAGCAAGTTAACAAATGTAAACTTAGAGTATTATTACAATGCCTGAGGTAGACATTGGTACATAAAATGCGGTCCCAGTAAAGACAAAACAGTCTACAATATGGTGTGATTAGAGCCCGCAATTCCTCACGGCACTGATTCGCCTTGTCTGCCTCCCTCCGGTCAGACATGTAAACACTTTGGCCAGCTAGTTCCCTGCAAGTTATGCTGTGTTGTTGTAGTGGTCACAAATAGACTGAGAGTTTGGAGTGGGGGCATTGCTTGACATAATGCAATTTCAAACTGCCATGGTAAATGATAGCTATACAGGGTGCGGATGAAGGTAAACATAATGAGAATCCATGGCATTTATGAAGTTCACGAGAATGGTCATTAATGATAATAAATAATTCTTAGTTGTGTGGGTATAATTAGATTAGAAGTTCAATTTATAATAATAATAATAATGATTCTTAGTTGTGTGGGTATAATTAGGTAAGAAGAATGGTCATTAATAATAATAATTCTTAGTTGTGGGGCTATAATTAAGATTAAGTTGTAAAGAACTAATGGCTTTTTAAATTCATTATCGGTGGAGTTGTTAGGGGTTGATTTACTGCAAAAAGTTTATTTCACATGAATACAAACCAACAATATAAAAATATAAAATACTGAACTTTTATTTGTCAGGGTCAGTCAAATCAATCCTAAAGCTAACAGTGTGGATGTCTTGTTTTATCATAGTGTTGTTTTATGTATGATGTTTAGTTTGAGAATAGTTCTGTATATCTTATAAAGTTGTAATGAATGTGCAGAATGTGTATGATACATGATAAATTGTGTTTGCTAGAAGGCAAGATAGTGTAGGTCTGTGTAAAACTACATAAATGTTGTACCCTCATGGTATATTTTATGTAGTTTTAAACTCAGTATGGTACGCACATTGAATACTTAATGACTAGAACAACTAGTTCTTTATTTTGTTCCATCTTGCAACATGTTTAAATTCCCATTTGTATGATTGCTAATTGAGATGTTTTCATTACATGTATTCTATGATATCTTTTTGTTCTCTGAAATCAAATTATAATCTGGACATAAATATTGATAGCTTTATTTACTTGTTTGTCTGCTTCTAATTCTTATCAAATTGTGTATTTTTAGCAAAGAGGTTCTACAATTTTTTATGTTGATTTGCTCTGCGCAGGCATCAAATTATTCTTACATGATGATTCAGTATTTAACTCATAAAACATTCTTTGGAAAAATTCTGTCAATCAGCATTTTGGTCTGTTTGTTTTAACTTGTTTATGAGTCACCATATATATAAGGCTTACATCCCATTTTCTTAGCTCTATTCATTAAGACAACTTATAGGACCTTCTTAAGCTTTGAAAGGTGGGCAAGAACTCAAGTATATTTAATATACAGCAGTTATAAAAAAAAAAACCAAAGTAAAACATGTATCCGGAGCTATGTATAATTCTAATTTAATATCATAATATACAAATAATTCTATTTTATTAATAACGAGTTAACACACTTAATGAAATTGCTTATATAAAAGAACTTGAGCTTAAAATATAAATTGTAACCCTGTCATGACTATGAATCTGTATGCAATTTAACCATTGATATGTCTGCTGTGATATGAGGACAAGAGTTGTCTGCCTTGTTGCCAATCAAGCCAAATTCAGTGCTGCTTCACTGTAGTTAATTAATTAATTAATAGCATTTCTTTATTAATAAATACAGGGATTTTATATTTGAGTGTTTGCAATTTTAGAAGTAGTTGGATTCTGTATTTTAAGGAAAATTATTTAAAATAGAATATCGATTTCATAATCCAAATAATGTCTGACGTAAGCAGATATAGTAAAATGTAGTTGGAGTCATGTAATAACTGATAAAATATTAGAGAGGGATTGGTTTGAATAAGGGTGGGGTCTAGTTAGGGTAGGTAATGGTCTTCTACTTAAAAGGAGTTACGTGAAAGCTGTGTATTTACCATGTTTAGGTAGGAAAGGTTAGAATATGGGTAACTTATGATTATCTACCATTAGTCGTTAAGGACATTCCCTCCCCCAGACTGACTGGAGAGATGCCAGAAATGGAAATGGCCTCCTGCTCAAGTTACAGGAGTCACTCTCCTGCTTAACCTATTCTAATATTGCTATAAATAAAATACTTATGTTTAAAAACTGTAGAGCAGACAATTGATCCAAATACCAGGTTTTGTTTGATGATGTATACACCTTTGTGTCTTTTCAGCTGATGGACATTTCCATTATACTGGCTGAGGCAGTCCGGAGGACACACAATGGAGAATCTGTGTCATACTTGTTTGCTCACGTGCCCATGTGATCCACTGTGACCTGTGGTCATGTGATCCACTGCGACCCGTGGTCATGTGATCAAAGACCTGTTGTTAGCCACTGTACCCCGTGTTGCACGTGGACATTTATTTCAAGCAGAAACGTGTTACATTGATAAAATGGTTACTTACTCAAAAATTAATTTTTATTGATATATCTTGCTAAGTAAATGCATACATGGATATTTTTTTGTTTTGTAAAGTATAAATCTAATCATTAACAGTATTTTTTTTAAAAATTTAGTTTTTTAAGGACAAGAGTGAAAGAAATAAAATGTTGGTTAGATGTGGGCCATAAATTAAGCACAGCTTCTGATGTATAATTTCATGAGAAAGACATTTTTTTAGAAATGTGCTCTAGTATACTTTTTTAATTTTTTAAAACCTTCATTAAATTATTGTCTTGGGGAAAGGATGTGGAAGTTTGGCAATGATAGTTTTTTTTAAGTAACGGTGTGAGATTGCTTAAAAAATAGATAAAACATAAAATTCTTGTCCGAAGAAAACTTCCTAATTTTTTTTTCCTGGTCTGGTCACATCCCTGTATTTTGACAAGTGGAAAGGTTAAAAAAATTAGCTAATAATATCATTCATCAACAACACCATTGGATATGTTTTGTTCCCCAGTTTGCTGTTGAATTTGTTTACAAAATGAGCTACATATACTTTCTTTCACATTCAGGGTCTCACTGTTTCACACTAATTTTTACACATAAATGGTCACACATTATCTTTCTTCAGTTAATTTTTTAACATCTGTCAACAATTCCCACTTTGTTAAAAGCTCAAAACATTTTAAATGACTGTTAGCTGTGTGAGAAGTTCAGGGAACAAGACAACTTGTGGTGGATTTTTTTTCCCTTACCATATCAGGCCTGTGATGGTGATCAGGTGACTTGGTCTTATTGATCCAGTATTTACTACAAATATGCATTTAATATTTGCCGTGTATCCGGTGGACCTTTCTTGCTTTGAAATATGTTGTGCAATTAGTTTACTTATCTATATGGCCCTATTAATCTAATTACACATTTTTTGGAAAAAAAAAAATTTTTTTTTTTCGTTTTTGCATTTTATTGTCATGTTGAGTTTTTGAGATAAAGCCTTTATAATAGTTAACTCAGTAGCCATTATCTGATTTAGGATTTTGGGCAATTTATTTACATCTGGCCCAATACATTTTACAGCTATACACAATTTAATTGTCTAGTTTTTCATAGCATATTGTCATCACATAAAGTTTTTGAGAGACACTTGTTTTAATACACTAGATCTATATCTGAATTTTGATTTTGGGATGATATTTTTTTTCTTTTACAATACTTGAAACGTAACATGTTTCTTTTCTTGGTTTAGTTAAAAAAAAGTTTTTAAACAGTTTTAGTTTCACTTTAATTTTATTTGTATAGATCTGCGACAGCTGTTTTCTTTCCCCTCACCCCCAATGTTATTTTTTTTTTAGTCTCACACATTTCCCTGTCACTATAAAGTTATGTTCCCACCCACTTTGGGTTCGGTCCTTTTGGACCCTTGTCATGTTCTCAAGATAAAATCCAGATATTCATTTTGTGGTTTTTTAGTTATTTGTATTTATGCATTAACCCATGCACACAATCATTAGAGCATCATTCTAAATTGTTAAAAACAATTTTTTTTTGTTGAAACCATATTTTTTATAGTCTACAATAAAAATATTTATGGTGACTGTTGGTTAAGTTATAAATGAGTTTAAACGTTAAAAATAAACTTACATGGCTTAGCAATTGTTTGGTGATCAAATACTTTGTAACATACTTTCATTACCTAACCTTCTACTTGGAATTCTCTAGAATTCATTCCAGTATTTTTTTGTTTGGTGATAAATAAATCCATTCTTTATCCATAGCTTTTAAGAGTTAACCTGATTAAAAACCTATTGATTATTATGTTAATTTAGGTTTTAGTCCAAAGAAAATACATCCAATGTCATTTTATGTTTAGCTTTTATGCAGTTTTTCTGTGTGATTGATTTCTATAATTCTTAGATTAATGGTAACATTGTGCACTATTTCATCACGCGCAAAATTTTCTTCTCAATTTAACATCAGCATAATCATAAGTTTTGGACTGTCTTCAGAGAGATGGGTCTATCAATACTGCCTTTATTTCCTATACAGTATTCTTTATTTTCAACAGCTGCTGTATTGAGTTTACAAATTTTGTGTGCCATTATATTTAAGAAGTTGTTGAAGCTAATTTGTTTTTATGCTAAAACCGTCATAAGCAATTTGTTTAATCCATGTTTTGTATTGTTGCATTTTTCAAAGTGTAGTAATTGCTGATTTTTTTCTTTTTCTGTATGAACAGAATTTTCATCATGATCTTACTGCAATCATTATGAAAAAATAATTATAGCTCACTGATTTATGATTCAGTACAATCGTTAGTTCTCCTCTATTGTATAGCAATACCAAACATAATCTTTATTAGTTTTTAGTTGTCCCTCTAGTTGATGTAACCAGTTTGTGTTATACCTTTCTGCACTAACCTGTAAGATTTTTTCTGTAATCCTCATGTATAAAATGTAATCTTTCACCTGATTTTAAAAATAACAGGAGTATAAATGAGTGATGAATACATTGCACAGACCTTCTGGCTTGAGGACTATTTTCAGCATGATTTAGTTGCTTTCATCAGTGTGTAGAAGTGACTTTTTTAGTATTATTTAATAAGTAATTTTTTTTTTTGAAAAAAAAAACTTACTTGAAATAAATAAACTTTTTTTTATCTACATAATTTCCAGAATCTTTGTTAATATTAAAGAATTTTTTTTTATAAAATACACATTTAAAAAATAAACAGTTTGTCTTCAATGGGTGCAAGAGGAGGTGTCTTGCATGTAAGTGTTGTATGTGTTATCTAAGTTCACTGACCCCAAAATTGATAACAGATAACAATTAATGAGCACTGCCTGCTATCAATAATAATTTTATGCACAAACTTTACCGTTGTATGTTTTCCTTATTACCCTATGTTTAGAGGTCACTGTATTGACCTGCTATGTTATTAGCTGTGTAGCTAGTTTTTGTATTGACCCAAGGATTGTTTCTGTAATGGTCGTGTACTACCCTGTACTCACCTGATATCTTGTTCATGTATGTTTAGTGTGACACCACGCCCCATGCCATGATGTGTTGGCGACACACGTGTGTTGAGACCTAAAACATTGTTCATTGTGTCACCACACCTATCCAGGTGTGTTGGTCTCACACATGTGTGTTGAGACCTTAAACATTGTTCATTGTGTCACCACACCTGTCCAGGTGTGTTGGTCTCACACATCTGTAGTGACCATGTATATGTTGTTTTCCATATCACTCAGATATGTTGGTCACCCATGTCTAGTGACAGTGTATATGTTATTCTCTATGTCACTCAGATGTGTGAGTCACACAGTGTTGAAACCTAAACATTGTTCATTGTATCACCAAACCTGCCCAGGTGTGTTGGTCACACCCATGTCTAGTGACCATGTATATGTTCTCTATGTCGCTCAGATGTGTTGGTAACACATGTGTTGAGACCTAAATCATGCTGTTGCCATGGCCAATACAAAGGTGTGATAATCACACACGAATGTGACAAGTACTAAATATGTGTCTAGAACTAGATGATGTTTGTTTATTGTGGCACTTAAGGCCTTGCCATGGAGCTATTGGCAGCATCTGCTGGCCACTTCTATAGAAATCTAGTACACTAACATTCTGTTTTGACCTGCATTTATTTTACTGCTCTTGTAACTAATTGCAAGTTTATGCATTTTTATTTTTTACTGCTGATGAATATGAGGGTTGAAGTTTTTTTTTGTTTTTTTTTTTTGAGATATGAGCAATTTATTTAAACTTAATTTTTACATTAATTTGTGTAAGCTACAAAATGTATACATTAAATGTAGAATTAGGCAATAAAATTTGTTTACTAATATCTCCTTGCTTCAGTGTTTTTATTTTCATTACTAAGGGAACTTGCTGTTTATGGCTTAAAAAGTCTTGTTGCTAACAATTTTTTTTAGTATAGCTACGTGGAATGGCTTAAAAATTTGAAAATGTTATATGTAGAAATAAATGCGTCTAACTAATACATTTATGTTGTATTATAAACTACCATTTTCCTCACCTTAAGATGTTAGAGAGTTAAATAAAAAATTTTCTTAAGGGAAACAAAACATTAAATTATTCTATGAATATTTTTTTCTGTTAAAAATAAACACTGGTTTTCCATATTAAAATAAAAAAAAAATATTGTTGCATTAATCTGCTACAATCTATAATCATTTTAATGGGTTTAAAATAAAACTGGATTTTGTTTCTCGTGATAGCTGTAGGTAAATGTTATAGGATGCCATGTTTTAGATGTGCTTTTCTTCTTCACAATTTCAGTGTCAAGACATTTCAATCATTTTGGCCGAGGCGATAAGACGCACACACAACGGAGAATCTGTCTCTTACTTGTTCAGCAACGTCCCTATGTAGCAGGCGTTGTTGACGTTCATTTTTTGGTGTGTTCATAAATTATGTACAGTTGAAACAAGAGGGACCATTTAATGTTGGCTTTGGGAGCTGAAATGTTTATTAACAGACTGACGTGACAATACGAAATGATTTTTCAATGATTTTTTTTCTTTTCTGCTTATGATGAGTGAATTTAAAAACATTTTTTTTTCTCACAATTTAATTATAGCTTTACGATAATTTTCTTTTATTGCAGTAAAAGAAATTGTTTTTACATCAAATATCCTGTTTGTCCATAGAAAAATCAAATAAAATATGTGTAACACATGTTCTTTAATGTAAAAACAAAATGTGTACTATGGGTCTATTTGCAAGTGTAATTGAGAGTTGTGAGTTATCTTCCCCTGATGTTGTGGGTTACTGGACCTGTTTGTAAGAGTTGAATGTTAATAGACAGGGGCTATTGTGTTCTACAGAAACTCAAGTATGTTTATTAAACCTTTTGTGTGCCAGGTTGTGCGTGTGTCTGTTCCTGTACCCAGGGTGCACGTGTGTGTGCTTTCTGCCACTTGTCTTGCTATTTTTATGTACATTTCTCTGAAGCTCCACATGCACAGCAACATACCAGCATATCAACTTAGATATTACCAGCAATTGTTTCTTTCTTTTTTTTTTTTTTAGAAGTTTTCAGTATATTTACATACATTAATATGAAGGAATATTTTATTATATTTGTTTACCTAAAAAAAAATCAGGAAGAATATTTTTTTAAACTTTTTTAAAAATTTTGCCTGTGGTGAAATAAATGTGTTGATAGATGATGAATTTTGTTCTGTATCTTTCAAGTGATTTTATTTTGTAATACTTCTTTATATATATCAATGCTGGTAGGAGTATGCTGATTAATACTACAATACGGATAGGGCAATACAGTACCCCATTCATTTTTTTAATCCCTCCCTGTTAATACCAGGATTAAGGTTAGAGTATGGGTCAGAGTTAAGGTCATTACATAACTTTTTTTAAAACTACTATCTTGAAGAACAGGTCAAAATCATGTGCTTAAAAAGTAATTGATAATTTTTCTCAGTATTAAAAATATTTGTCAACACCATTTAAAAAAATCTCAGATCTGGCAGTATCTCAACCAAATAAAATAAATATTTGATAAAATAAAGTTAAACAAAATTAGATATTTAAAAATGGTAGAATAGGTAGTTTTACTATGCATACTTTATAGATGGTGAATGAATATAGTATTGCACTGAACATTTTTCTGTGAATGCTTTTTAATATCTTAATAACTTAAATAACAGTCTTAAACATAAATGGTTAGGAAAAATTTGTTTAACTTTTATCAGACTAAAAAGTGATTATTGTGTGAAAAATTATGAAGTTCATAACATAAAATTTTGTTGACATGTGTCATTAGTTTAGAGTTGTAAACCTAATCAAAACATCTATCCACTTCACAAGTTCTTGTCTTGATAAGTTTAACATTATACATCAGGACCCTTGGAAAATCCATAAAAATGAATTTGTATAGTGTGCTAGTTTTTTTTTAAGGGGAGAGAATCACCCAGAATAAGGGAGAGAAACAAAAACAATCGCCAAAAAAAACAACTATCAGACATACGTCAAAGTTTGAAAGCGGTAATTATGATTCTACACTTAAAATACAACATAATTTGTGGCTTATGTGCAAAGCAACACATTTTCAAAAAGTTTATAATCTCACATTTTAATCAATATTTTACTCTTACACTACAATACTCTATTAAAAACAATGTTTTAAAAGTTAACCAAAATATTAAAACATTAAAAAATATTTGATTTAGTATTGAGCATTTATTGCACAGTTTGTTTGCCTTTTTTTTCGACTGTGAGGGTGATGCTGTCCCCTTAACAACCATTATCACTTAAAAATTGAGGTGCAAATTATTAAAACACGAGCCGACCCGCTGCATATCATACGCCGCTATATAGTTGTTTTATTTTCTACTTTTCAGTAATTCATAATTTGTGAATTCGACAGTACCAATGCTGCCACTGAAAATATTTGCTTTAAAACACTATCAGTAGGTCGTTAAGAACGATACTACCCCCACCCTCCTTTCCCACAACCCCTACCCTACACCCCCCCCCCCCCCCCGTGAAAGCAGCCTCCTCTTAGTTACCTCCCCTAAGTTTAAAATCGTTTCAAACTAAATTATCTGTCCTAATAGCCGTCACTAAACCCGGCTCTACGATTGTAAACATTTAGCGTGAACCACAGCTCACCAGACCATGTAGGGGTGGGGTGGTAGGGAGCGCGCTTACAGCTTGTTTTCTAGCGTCTCCAAGAAGAGAATTATATATATATATATATATAGATTGCTCAGAAGTTAATGAATACAATTTGCTACACTTCTTATATACAAAGGGTAATCTTATCTTATACTTAATTTTTAAAGGACTAATTATACTGTTGTCTGCTTTTAGTATTATAGTTGTACATTTTATAGGACATGTTGAAGTTCAACACGTAATTCAAAATAGAATCTGATACATAGCAGAGGTGTGACGTCATTTTAATGGTGATGGACTGTCTTTTTGTAACGATAAGGAAGGGGGGGTGGAGTTAACATCGTCTAAAAAACACGTGACGTCCATTATGAATGACCCCTAACACTCCAATAACTTATGTCCTAATTTAAACAGTGGATGTCATAGTCCATCATTCATATATCTGTAGAATTTTTTTGTAGTTAGGTGTTGGTCATGGTTGACCCAGGCTAGCATCAAGCTAGCAGCTATTAGAATGTATGTGGAACTACCCTAAGTACATTGTCAAAAAAAAAAAGACTCCCACCCACAAAACTTAAAATAACTAAGTTTTCATAATTAGTATTTTAAAAACGAAAATAATTTGATATCTCCCCCCCCCCTCACACCTACACTTTCAGTGTTTCTATAAGGCAATTCCCGAAACTATGTTTTCAATTAAATAAGAACAACTGTAGATTAAATCTACCAATGCTAAGGGACTTGTCCCTAAACACAAAAGGATAATTACCTTTACATAATCATTAACGAAAAAGCAAAGTGATTCTAAAATTATCAAACAATACATTTTTGGTAGAACCGAGTGCATAATAACAAGTTAAATGGCGAATTTTTTATTTTATTTTAATTTTTTTGCGTTGCTATACATGGCTTAATTTCCTTTTATTTAAAAAAAAAACCTTTGTAAATTTTATTATTGTTTTTGTTACAACTTACATGTTTATATTTTAAAACTTCGATCTCATCATTTACTACACGGAAAACTGGCACAAATATATATAGCTGTATCATCAAGAATTATAGTCTAGATTTTCTCTGTCTAACCACTCACCAAAGTGTATATCATGGTGTACTGGTCATTGGGTTAACCCGTTCTGTCTAACCACTCACCAAAGTGTATATCATGGTGTACTGGTCATTGGGCTATCCCGTTCTGTCTAACCACTCACCAAAGTGTATATCATGGTGTACTGGTCATTGGGCTAACCCGTTCTGTCTACCCACTCACCAAAGTGTATATCATGGTGTACTGGTCATTGGGCTAACCCGTTCTGTCTAACCACTCACCAAAGTGTATATCATGGTGTACTGATCATTAGGCTAACCCGGAAGTGTGGATCTGTTGACGTTATGAATGATGTCATGTGTGAAACAAGTGACGTTACCAAACGGTGTCGTTGTATTGTTCGTGACATCTAGTGTTCTGGTTTATAAATATATTGTTTCACATTCTGTGACTCCCCCCTTCCACCCCCATATTCACCCCGCTCATTTGTTCCAGTGTCATATGTAAGTTTCACACTATTATTGTACATCCATTTATCGACCACCCCCTCACTCTACGTCACTGTATCACACTTTGTCGACACCCCCCCCTACATCCACAGTGTAACACCGTATGTGGCCACTTCAGTTACAGTGTCATAAACATCGATCTACCGCCCCCCCCCATGTCACATCGTCACAAATGACGACCCCCCTCCCCATGTCACAAATGACGCCCCCCTCCCCATGTAACAGTTTGACGCCATACTCTCCCCCCCCCCCCCACACACACACTCCACCCCCCTATCCATGTCTTCACCACAAAAAGTGATGTAGTACAAGCCACGTTATTTGACCATCGTATACTTTAATCACCAATCACCGTACTACACTTTACTATTTCCCGCCTTAGTGACTGTTCTGTAACAACTTTCTCAGGATCAATATCGTGTGGTTAAATATTCCTTTATTTTATAAAACCAATGGGTGATACTTCCTTTATACTTTATACAATACCTCCCTTTACCCCCCCCCCCTCCCTCCCGTTAACTGTCTCATGCGTCCCAGCCCCCTTCCCCATATGCACTTTTCATGCGCGACGTCGATGCATTAAATTCCCAATTAAAGTGCGCATCCAAATTTGTAGTTCAGATTAAACTAAAAATGTATTTACAGAATTATAATTTTCTCTTTTTTTTTCTGATTTTTTTTCTCTCAAGATAAAGATCTATATCTCTATTTTATGAAAACCGTGATCGTTCCATCTTCTATGTTTGTGTTTCATTTATGTTTAAATATTTAAAAAAAAATAAACAACTGTTTTTGTTCTACGTCAGTGATTTATTTTGTAAAACCAGAGGCGTAGCTAGGGGAGGGCGGGTGGGGCGGCAGCCCTAGGCGCCGTCCCAAATGAGCGGCGCAAAAAATGGGTAGAAAAAATATTTCAGAGTTCTCTCTGAGTTGTTTACTGAATTATACACAGTGAAAGTTAAGAAATTATTTTGTTACATGACTACTTTAAGGGACTGATTTGACATGTGTCTGCATCGATTGCATGACAGCAAAATAAAAACTATGGGACCGAGTGGTAAGAATCGCTTATATCGATAGTTAGGGGGGGGGGGGGGCAAAATTGATAGTTAGTCCCAGGCGCCTGGCCGGGTCACTACGCCTCTGTGTAGAACTCGAATGTTTTTTTATTCTCCTTTTGTTTGAGTGCATTGACAATGTTAATTATTCCATTTACAAAACTCAAATTTTATCTACATTTTCATGAGAATAATTATACAGATTACACTATTAAACTTGAAATGACCAATATTGCCTTTTTGTCGTTTTTATTTATATATGTACGTTTTTTTTGTGTATGTGTGTTTGTATTAATGCATAATCAATGTTTGGAACTTATCCTTCGATGCGTAGGTGTGTGTGTCTGTGTTTGTATTCATACATAATCGATGTTTGGAACTTAGCCATAAAATACTACCTTTTATATGTGTGTGCGTACGTATGTGTGTGTGTGTTTGTTTGTATTCATACATCATCACTGTTTGGAACTTATCCACATATATCATTTATACGTGTGCGTGCGTTTGTGTGTGTTTATGTTCATACATAATCGATGTTTGGAACGTATCCACAAACTACAATTTTATGTGTGAGCGTTTGTGTGTATGTGTGTGTGTGTGTTTGTATTCACTCGTGATCAATGCGTCTATCCTATCCACAGAGTGCACTTGAACGTGTCCTACTTAACTCTTGTATCATGCACTTCTACACTAGATAACAGGCGAGATCCCTGTACGACCGAATCCAAGCAGTTTGCACCAGGTAAACCTACACAAAGAACAACAACACCGAAGCGAGTGATACGTCAGCCTATTCGAATCCTCGTTCAATAGACTTTGACCTCAGATCAAATGTCACTCCGACACGAGAGTATTGTAAATTATCCCAGGCAGCAGACGACAGCTATGATGTCATTGGGGTCGTCCATACTCGTAGGGGGGGAGGGGGGGTACATTCGTAGGGGGGGGGGGGGGTTCCGTAATTTTGTGACAGCGTGTGATGAGGGGGGGGGGGTGTTCAGATGGTGTGACGTCACTTTTTCGCATTATATAAAAGCAATGTTAGAAAATGAGTTGTAGCTGTTATTTCGCGTTTTAGAAAACGATTTTAATAAATTGTAATAGGAATTGATCAATATACTCTATGTTGACAGAGTTCTGACAAGATTTTGGAAAAATATCGATGTTTTAAGAATAATGCAACAGCAATTTTGAGAGGGGTTGTAGGCTGAGGTGTGATGTCATTTTAGGGGGGGGGGGGGTCTGGCTTTTTGTATCGACGTGTGACGAAAGGGAAAGGGGGGGGGGGGGGGTAAAATCGTCAAAAAAAGCGTGATGTCATTTATGGATGACCCCCTACTCGAATCCTCGTTCATTAGACTGACTTGAGATCAAAAGTCACTCCGACCCGATAGTACTGTAAATTATCCTAGTCAGCAGACGACAGCTATGATATCTTTTCAGTTCCCGACCCAACTCCCCACACCATGTTCCACCCCATAATCAATTGTTCGGGGGGTTATTAGGTAGATTGTTTTCTTAAAAATGTTATTTTCTAGTATCATTTCTTATCCAACATTTAAAAAAAAATAGGAACATTATTTTTTTATCA